>NC_045542.1:88672061-88953298 GCF_009769535.1 Thamnophis elegans
CCTACATAGTGGCTGTTATAATCCTTACACTGTATGTTGTAAATGACTCCTGTTTTAATTTCTTGGGCTACTGGGCTAAACCGAAATTCTAGGGGATTCCTGGAAGCTTACTGTTCAGACAAATCAGCCATCAATAATCAGAGATAGACCATATTTACAAAGCATTCAAAGGAGACAATAAAAAAGCTAAGAAGGAAACAGAAGGATTAGAACACATCCTCTCCAGCAGTCATTGCTCAGATAAGCAGGAATTAACAACAAACAATCATGCAGAAAACAGTACTCCAATCAAGTAATTACCAAGGAGAAAACATGTCAGCTCTGTAAGGTAGACCAGACAGAAAGCATGGCAAGATAAGTTAATTCTGGTTACATTGACAGAATCTTGCAAATCTGAAAGAACACTCTTCCCTCCTCCCTTTTACATCCCAAGAAACTAGGGAAGGTCTCTTCTGAGCTACTTGCTCTGCTCACATTGCTGCTGTGGGCCATGTTGCCTTCTATCTCATTGTACCTTGGCTATAACTCTTCTCCATCTCCCAAGGTGATTCCCACATATCTGTGCAGAACTACTAGGTATTACCTAGTTGGGTAATAAAATGTCTGCAAGCAAACAATCAAGCTCAGAGAGCACTAAGCATTGTTCAATCCTGAGCTATACATAATCTTGTCCACTAAGGTCAATGAATCCTTATTAGGCAAGACAAACAGTATGTATGTATATCTAAGTATGTATGTGACACACACTCAACATATATAATCTTTTCAACTAAGGTTAGCACCTAAGGAGCAATGGAATTTAAGGGAAATTGTATTTCATCCACTTGTGGCTATGTAGAGATTCTAGGCTGATCCCTCTTTTATCTCCCAGGCTCTGCCACTCCTTCTCCTGCAATTACTATTATAAACCAAGGATTGTTTGGACAAGATTGGATAACTATTTGCTTGAAATGCTATAGGGTCTCCTGCCTGAAAAGGGGGTTGGACCAGAAGACCTCCAAGATCCCTTCCATTATTCTAGATTACCTGTATGGTCATGGGAGTATGCAGCTGAAAATGGCTGTCCTATATTTCCCCTGAATCCTGCTTTCCAACAACCCATTCAATACTACAAAAGACTTCATGCTTTTCACCGTAGGAAGTCCAGTTTGGATTGGGAAAATATGGTAGGGAAAAACCTTTCCTATCTCAGAACCACAGTTCTGATCCAAGTCTTTCCCTGTCCAGCAATACTTGAATTTGATATGAAGAGATCTTCAGCACAGACATCCCAATTTCTGGTTGAGTTTCGTCTTGAGCACAATACAGAATAAATGAAGAAGAAGGCAAATAAAACAAATGTCAGGGGAGAATGGAAGAGAGGAGGAGAGAAGAAAGCAAAAGATTAAACCATAGCATATGATTTTCCTGAAAACTGTCTGTCATAGAGAAGACAGGTGGAGATGCAGAGATGGACCATGAAAGCAAGACAGAGGATTTGCAAAGGGAAATGACCTTTTAATCTGCAACATGGTACCAAACAATGTTGACAGGCTTAAAGATGTACTTTTGGGGGGCAGGCTTTTTTGCATTTAAAAAAAAATGATTATAATTTTTAAGAGAGGAATTTGGCATGCTGCAAAATAAAAGTACCACTTTGTCTCACTTTTATTAGTGTATCTAGAACCCAATTTTAAAAAACCAAAACAGTAATGAGAGATTTGGTGCTTTGCTTGAATGTTATGTCCACTTTGCTTGACAAAAAAGTGTTACATTCTGTTCCTTATTACAGCCACTTTGTACAAAGAAAAATCTACTCTAGTGGCAATTTTGTAAGTTTCCCAAATTCAATATGAATTCATAACTCAAAAACTTTGGGAATTCCAGATACTGGCATCAACTGACTATAAATGTTAACTATACTTCAGTGACTTCATAATCAAAAAACATGGTTGCAGTATACAGGTAGTCCTCAACTTACACAACTGACCCCAAATTTTCTGTGGCTAAATGAGACATTTGTTAAATGAGTTTTGCTCCCTTTTACAACCTTTCATGGCAGAGTTGTTAAGTGAATCATTGCAGTTGTTAAGTTAGCAATGAATGTTAAGTTAGCAGTGAATTTGGCTTCCTTGTTGACTTTGCTGATTAGAAGTTCGCAAAAGATGATCACATCACTCCAGGACACTACAGCCATCATAAACATGAGACAGTTGCCAAGAATCTGAATTTTTATCACATGACCATGGGGATGCTGCAACAGTCATAAGTGTGAAAAAATGGTCATGTCACTTTTTTCAGTGCAGTTGTAATTTGAACTATCAGTAAATGAATTCTTTAAGACAAAAAATGTATTTCATTTTTTAAGAATAGAAATAATGAAAAATCATCAAGACCTCAAGCCTACAAAAGTGCACAACCATATTAATGCCATGGGTGGGGACCTGTTCATTGTAAAACAGGTGTTTTTCTACGGTGACTTTCACTACATTTATTTATTTTGCATTGGGGGTTTTGAAGATGCAGCTGGCAATGCAGTGAAATAACCCATGAAACAAGGGCAACAGTGTTAACATGGAAAAACATAGATCGGCTATACCCTCAAGAAAGCTTAACATACACAGTTTTCACTTGCAGGGTGGGGGGAGGTTTAAAAACGTTTTGCCAAAAGTCTGGAATTTTGCCTCTGAATTTTGGAAGTATAAGATGGCTATCTAAGTCAGATTTAAACCTAATCAAAAACTTCAAACTGTTGTCTTTGCTCCAAGAATCAAAACACACCCTTAAAAATTAGGCAGGCTTCACAGTCTTCAAATTTAACGGATATTTTGGCACACTACAAATAATTTTAAGTTAATATATCAATAAATGTATAATAACCTGCTTGGAAAAGATAAGTCAATATAAGAATGAAGGCAACTATAAATTTATTTGATAGTAGTTACTATTTCTATTTCTATTTATTAAATTTATAGGCTGCCCAATCCCGAAGGACTCCGGGCAGCTTACAGAAATAAAAATAATTAAGAAAGATTAAAAGCAAAGAAAACAAAAGTTCTTTTACTAAAGTAAAAGAACTACAATTATGTTTAAAACAATGAGAAATCTAATAGCTCTATTATATATAATTTAAAGATAAAAAGAGGGTAAAGTAATGTTACCTTTTTCATGATTTCAAAAACAACCTGCAAAGTTTACATGCACTAATGTTAGCATAATTTCAGTTTACAATTTTTTGACTGCTTCTAAACATTTGGGCCCCAGGAGGTTTTCATTAGAAAATAATAACTGATCCAAGTATATGTGCAATGACTTTGGTTTCTGTGCAAAACAAAAATGTCCACTTGGAAACACTTCACCTCATCCTTTACAAAAATGATCCCATTCATGTGGCTGCAGGCATTTCAACTACAAGATGCCCCATTCTGGATTGTTCCAAATGTGATCAGCAATATTTATAGAAAGAAACAAGCAAGTACTTGCATATTTTGCTCATACTGAAATCATTAGACATTTATTAACTGAATCTCACTAAATTTCACAAAAGGCAACTGAACAAAAGCTAACAAAATTATTTAATGATTCATCTGAGAAATTATCTTTGGGATAAATCTATAGATAAAGATTTTTAAACAACCATGCATACTGAAGGTACTTACTCATCCAGCAAAGGGTGCTTTGGAGTAAAAAAAATTAAGAAACATTTAGGTATATGTTCTAATAAGGAATATTTTATTCTTTTATGAAAACACTCAGACACTTCAAAACTAAACGAACCAATTAATTTAATTGTCTATTCACTTTTGTTTGAAATGGTTTGGAGCCGTGATGGCAAACCTATGGCACATGTGCCAGAGGTGGCATGCACCGTCGCCAGCTCCTCTTCCAGGTTCCGTCGTGCCAGGTGCACCAGACAGCTGGTCCAGGGTGCAACAGAACCCAGAAGAGCAGCTGTCCAGTGTGCGCATGTGCACCGGCCAGCTGTTCTTCTGGGTTCTGGTGTTTAGTTTAGTTTAGTTTTGGTTTATTTGTATGCCGCCCTTCTCCAGGAGGGACTCAGGGTGGCGAACAACTCGGTGCCCTGAGTTGGTGCATGCGCGCTCCAGTTTTGGCACTTGGTGCCAAAAACATTAACCATCACTGGTATAGGGTCTCCTGCTTGAGCAGGGAGTTGGACTAGAAGACCTCCAACTCTATTTTTATTGATTGAACAAAATCAAACAGAGATCTCCTGCCCATACAAAAAAAAATCTATTTGTAAATATATTCAAACCAGGACACCCCCTCCAATCTTTCAAGCAATGCAATTATAGATATTTCTCACATTCACTTAATAGTACAATATATCTAATTTAAAAATTCTATTTCTCATCCACCTACCTGGTGGGCAATGACATTCAGAGGGTACTTCTCTTGCTGTACGTAGTTTGGCTAATCCTTCGTTCAGTTTCTGTCAAGAAAGTAAATGTATAAATAAATAAAAAACTAATAGCCAATAAGTTTGATCCATGCTATTGTTAAACATACAATTCCTAGCCGTTTTGAAGCCATAGATTTCATTGAGGAAATTAAGGAAATATTTAGATCTCTCCCACTGGAAATTCCATGACTTGTTTAGCTTTGATTGGATCACACCAGTATTTAGTTAATTTTAAAATAATAGAGTACTTCAAGCCAAATAAAATACACAAACCAGCACTTTTTGATCTTTTTATTCCTTTCAATTATCTTATATTTAATGTGTAAAATCATTTAGTAATAGTTGAAAGAATCTATTCTTAACCACTTGTCACACATTTTCACCTAGAGACTGTAAAATCATTGACTAAGACCCAAATAAAGCAATAGTATCCATATATGCATACCGTGCACAAAAATGGTATGCATTTTTTAACTAGAGGAATTACCTTTATAGAGGATTGTCTGTTTGTAGATAGGATTATGCAGCTTTCATGTTTTAAAAAGGAAGATGCTAGAAAACAAAGCTGCACTGTTGGATTTAGAATACTTCTTTCTGTTCCCTTTTGAGGATCTATGCAGCATTGTAGATGAATAGTAAGCATCAAATAAAGCAAATAATAAAGTAAATAAGAGAAGGGGAGAGAGATTGAAAACTAGAAATATTCGTGCCAAATTGAAACTGTGCAATTACTGACAATTACAGCAGCCCATGAAAAAAGTGATGTTTAACTTCCTGTCGCACCACCTCATGTCTATTCAGGCATTAAAAAAGAGTTGGGACAAATTACTCATTCTTTTCCTCCCATAGAATTAACTAAAGAACACAACCATTCCAATTTAGTTATTGTGGTGAGAATATCCTACAAGCTCCTGAAAACGTTATTTCCAGTTTCAGAACAAAGATTCTGGACGTATTTGAAATAGCAAAGGCTTTGTAAAATTAAGATCCTATCCCTATGATACTATTGAAAACTGCATGAGACTTTATTCATCCTGTTATACATCCTGAGCTCAGCTCAGTCTTCAGAGAAGCTTTCTAGAATGGAGCAGTTAGACTGGAAGTTTTAGAAAATTACGAAGAAAGCTCTACTTATATAGTTAACGCAGCACTGACATTCGTTGTCACTTGCATTGTGGATTGATGAAGTTGTTTCCATGGATTGGTAGGGAATCCAATTTATATAATGTACTTTAGGACTGGGCAAATCCTTCCAAATGGCACTGCTAAACACAATGGAGCACTTATTTTTGGCTGTGGGTTCAAGCTGTCTGCATACATGCAGTCAGTGACCTCCCTGCCTTTCTCCCAGCAAAGAAAAGTGATTTTGCATGTATGAACATGAGGAACATCTGGAAGCAGCAGTCAAAGTAGTTGTGCAGGCTTGGAAAAAGATACAGCTGCTTTAACTATTTGAAAAGTGGAGCTTCATATATCCTCCTCCCTCCCCTGAATCCAGAAGCATCTTCTCTAATATACAATAAAGTAACTTTTTTTTCTTCTTCTTTAGGACTAAGACTGAGAAGTCAAAGAAGAGAAAAACACAACAAACTGCTCTTTAACAAAAACAATGTTGTTCTGCAGCCCCTAAGCATTTTCCAAGGCAAATTCGTTTGAGAACTTTCTAACTGTGGGGTGTCTCTTGGGACATTTTGTGCAGTACAAGAATGAGGTATCATACTCTGATGCCCTCCTTTGGAGCTCTCATCTTTCACTGGCATGCCATCACTGATGTCTCTGCAATGACATCCATTCTCTTCTTTGGCACTGACCTATGACAACTAAAAATAACAGCTTGGTAATATAGAAAATAGACATTAACATGTTTTAGAAAAAAGAGCTGCACATATATCAAACTTTATTTAGTCCTCCAGTGTATGAAGTAAACTTAGAGACAATGGCTTTGTCTTTACACTAGTCAAATAATGCAAATCACCCAGACCTCCTGCTTAAAAAGTAGGTGGAAGATCTTGGAACAATTGCATCTTGTATACCATCTGCAGCCACTTTTGGAAGAGGGGGCTTAATGCATGCCTTTGTACTTCACAAGTGGCCCTCATGGAGCTGCCCTTGAAGACTCGTCAGTAACTTTATTTGGTTCAGTAATTAGCCTGAATAGTTACAAGAGTACTAAGGTTCACCTATATGACATCTATGTAACATCATCGACTGCACATGCAACAATGATTGCCAGGTAATTCCAAATGCAGTTCAAAGTACAGGTTGTCACCTTTAAAACCATAAATCAGGGCTGTCAAACCCATGGGCCCATGAACCATATGAGTCAAACACTGGCCATACCCATGCCCGGTTTAGCGAAGAGGGGAAAAGTTGTGAAATGTCACGTGGCACCACTATGACGCCGTGAATTTGACACCCCCCTACATATACATAGTTTAAGGCTTGGATATCTTCCAAAATCACCTTCTCCAAGATGAATATTCTCCTTTGGTGTGGTCTGTCAGAAAGGGCTTGCTATGGGTCCCAAATGTGATAAAATGTCATCTACAAGGGATCTGTGCCACCTTGTAAATATTTGAAATTTCTTTTTCAAACTGTATATTATAGGCTAAAAAGATATTTCCATGTGTTAATCCCACCAATTGTGTTATAAAAAGATCTATCACATAAGTGAGCATAGAATTTATGATGATGATGATGATGATGATGATGATGATGATGATGATGATGATGATATAGCAGCAACATGAATTTCAACAAAAACAAACGTGAAGTCTTATATTTGGGTAGGAAAAGTCAAATACCCGTAGAAATACAGTTATAAGGTGCAGGGAAAATACTATATTCAAAAAGAATCTATCTTGGTAGATCACAAAATATGAGCCAATATGAGTTATTATATACATGCAGAAGAAAAAAAACTACACACTCCTAGACTGCATCAAAAGTAGTGTTATAATAAAGTTAATGATAATCACTGTATCTCTTTATTCAGCATTGATGGATTCAGTTTTGAGCATCACATTTTAGGAATGACACTCGAAAAACTGGAGCATGCCCAGAAGAAAACAGCAAAGATAATAAGGAGTCAAGAATGGAAACTACATGGAGAACAGCTGAACGTGTTAGGTAGTTTCGCTTGGAGAAGACAAGTATGGAGGAAGGCATGAAACTTGACTTTAGGTATTTGAAACTGTTTTTTTTAATGGAAGGTTATAGATCCTGATGGCAAACCTATGGCACGCAAGCCACAGGTGGCACGCAGAGCCATTTTTGAGGGCACGTGAGGCGTTGCCCTGTCAGTCCAGCGCACATGCACGTGCTGGCCAGCTGATATTCGGCCATGATTTTCTGTTGTTTTTCGCCCTCCAGAGGCTTCCTCCAGAGGGTGAAAAATCACCCAACACACAAACTGGAAGTTCGGGAATGGACTTCCGGTTTGCACATTGGGCTGTTTTTCACCCTCTGGAGGGAGAAAAATAGCCCAACTAGCAACCTGGATGTCGGAAAACAGGCCGTTTCTGGTCTCTAGAGAGCCTCCGGGGGTGGGGAAGCAATTTTTGCCTTCTCCAGGCTCCTAGAAAGCCTGTGGAGCCTTTGGGGGGCAAAAAATGGACCTACTGGGCCAACCAGGTCAAAAAATGGGCCATTTTTGGCCTCCAGAGGGCCTGCGGGGGCATTTTTGCCCTCCCCAGGTTCCTAGAAGGCCTCTGGAGTCTGGGAGGATGAAAAACAGACCTACTGGGCCCACTGGAAGTTGGAAAATTGGCAGTTTTTGCCCTCCCCAGGCTCCAAGAAAGCCATGCATGCATATGCAGGGCAGCAGGGGGAATCATATGCATGTGCATTGGGCATGGCACAGGGGGATTAACTTATGAGGTGGATACACACGTGCCTGCAATAGCACACGTGAGTGCTTTTGGCACCCGAGGCGAAAAAGATTCCCTGTTATAGATTTTTTTTCCCTAGAGGAGGAAAAACGGTGGAAGGCCATGTATCTGAACTGGAGAGGTAATTCCTACAATGAACGCGAAGATGGATTAAATACCCAAAGTTTATTTCAGATTTACAATCCATAACACTATGCACTTCCTTTTAAAATCCAATACTTTACTCAGTTTAGGAATCATAATAATCAAGGCAACAGGTTATCCAGCTTTTCCTTGAACATATTCAGTGAACACGATCACCATCTCCCTTGATAATTAGCTCCACCATCAAATTGCTTTCTTCTCGTACCTAAGATCATTCTTCTGGATCATTCTTTGGGGATGGTAGAAACAGATCCTTTCTTCTGATGGAAGTTTTTTAAAGATAGCTATGTATCCCCTTAATTGTTGTGCTATCCAACCCAATTCAGAATGTTCTTGAATACTTTATCAAATGTCTATTGAAATCAAGATACTTTATGTCCATGGCAATCCAATTTTTAATGTTACAAATCTAAATAAATGCCAGCTGCACAAAACTTACTACTGACTAATTCATACTGATAATACCACATTATTATCAAGGTATCTGCAGACTGATTGTTTTATTATGTGTTCTCAAATCTTTCCTGACTAATTATTTCAAGTTGTACAGAACCACAGAAATGACCTTGGAGAATCTGTATCACAGATGTCAAACTCTCAGTGTCATGTTGCTTTTGCATGACATATCACAACGTTTTTTTCCCTTTGTGGAGCTGGGGTGGGTGTGGCCTGCATGTGATCCATATGGCCCGCAGGCCGCCAGTTTGACATCCCTGATCTATGAAGTAAGCATATTTTATGACTAGGAAACAAAGTTTTAGGAAAAACATAGGTAGGTTTTCAAGATTCTGTTACTATAGTCTGCATTAATACAGTTCCAGTCACTTTGAGTCGGTTTCCAGATCTGACCTACCTTGAAGGGTTGGTAATGATTTCCTGGATCCTCCTTTTCCCATTTTTGAGGTCATATTTTCTTCTGACATTACCTTCTTTTTGTTGCAGCCTCGTAAGTCCTCAGACTTACGAATGACAGCTTGGCAGCAGCCAGGCACATCTTAGCCAATCTAACACTTTTTATTGCCTATCATGGCATTTCTCAACCATGGCAATATGAAGACATATTGCCATGGTTGAGAAAACTCCCAGGATTCCTCAGACAGCATGAAGCCCCATAATTTCAAGCTGCCAAGGTTGAGAACCATTTAGGAATTCTATAGTGCACTATTCCCGTAGTATGGTAGGATGCAAATCATGCAGCTCTTCAGATTTAAACTCCTTCAGAATAAACTGATATGTCATGACCATCTCTCTTTTCCTCAATCTCTAGCTTCAGGCCTGCCCCTTCATTCTGCCTGGTACAACACATGCCTTCTTGTTGATAAAGCCTGACAGACTAGGAATTGAGTAGTTTCACCTTTGTACTTACGTTATGTGCTAATGTCTAGCAACTGGTATAAATCTTTTCTTTTATTTTGAATGTATCTGAAGAATCTTTTGTTGTTTATTATCATTCACCAACTTCATCTTATTCTGAGTTTTAGCCTACCTGACACTAGCTCAACAATTATGAATTTTGTCTATTTTTAGCCTTTCTTTTAATCCTCTATATGTGTCCTTTTTGGTTTCAGACCTTTATTAAATATCTAAAACTTGAATCTCTAATGCATGAATACATTAATCCCCATAGTCTTCTTTGTATGCCGGTTTAAAAATGTTTGAGAAAAGTCAAAGCATTCCAATTCTGTAGTCACTCAGCAAAAGAAAATAAACACAGCAGGAGACCTAATAAATGTAAGATTTATACCAATGGTTCATTGATTTAGCATTACTGTATATCTGAACCAATCCAAATTTTTAAAAGTTCAGTAACTATTCTCAACCATAAACTAAAATGAAATCCAAATTATAGCTGGATAGGTTTGCAATATCCAGCTATATGAGGAAAAATAAATCTACTGACTTTCTTTGAGTATTTCTGCAGCATCCACTGCTTATATTAGAATTTCCTTTTTACATAATGGCTATTTCAAGAAGGGATTTTGCATTGCAATATCACTTCATTAAGCTGCAATTATACTATTACATTACACTAGTAATTTCCCCATTTCTGTTGGCTTGTGTTCCTCTATTTCCAAATAGCGAGCCAGTAAAGTTGGACTGAACTAATTGTATTGTATAGACTGGCTACCAAATTCAAAACATTGGTAGGGAAGTGTTATTTATAGCTGGAGAGTGTACTCCAGGATATCTTACAAGTTATCTTGTGACAGTTAAAGAGGTCATGAAGAACCGTATCTGAAACTAATTGAACAATTACCTTATTTGAATGTTCTGTCAGTAATAGCAAAATTAAGAATCAAAGGGCACATTTATTCATATCAATTGGAACTACAGTATCTATGTTTAATCAATTTTGTAGTTCTGCAGAAATTTTGTTTTTGAAATAAAATCTAAACTCCCTGTAATTCTTTTCTTGGCTACTTAGAACCAACTTTAAGTGGAATTAGACAGCATATAGATGTTGCTGTCAGATTCTGTCCTGGTTTTGTTTAAATGTTAAGCAATTTCATGCCAATTTTCCAGGCTTGGAGATATAGCTACAGACTGAGCAACACTATAAACTATTTTCCTCTTTTGGCATGGATTTTGCATCATGTCACTACATCCCACACACTTCTGGTCTTTTAAAGAAAGCAAACTATGGATAATTTGCATAGGATTAGAAAAAATACCATGAAAGGGATTCTTAGCCTTTCTAATCTTTTTCCCGATGTTGGCTGCAAATTGTAAAATTTCATGAGCAAAAAGTCCCAAACACTATAAACCTGTTAGATAAAACTTACAGTACTTTATTTACCTATATTTCAATATTTGTAATCTGCCCCAATCCTGAAAGAAACCAGGCACTACATCATCAAAACAAACAAAAATCTGGAAACAGAAATAAACAAGGGCAAAACATAGAAATGCAATCCAATGCAAAACCTTAGACAAACAATCTCAATCAATCAATCAGCCTGGATCAGAGGTTCATTGGAATAAAGTATATGTAACTGATTTTTGAGATGTCAGCAAACAGAAGCTTCACATACCTCTGAAAAGAAAGAATTCCAGAGGAAAGGGGGCTACCACTGAGGAGTATTATTCTGTATAACTCCAGATATGGATTTTACCTCATATTTTAGAATAGTAACCATCCTGGTTTATTGCAGAAACAAAATCAACACTGTAAAATTTTAATCTCTTACTATAGAATGCAAATAAGTTATCTTTTCATATGTATAACAAATATCTTTGTTTTTACAGTGACATAAGCTTCTGTCCTCACTTCACATCAGCAATTATTCTATGAGGAAGCAGAATCAAGTTGTCAGTGATATCTAACCTTTTGTGAAGGCATAGAACAAACAACTGGGTACTTAAGAAAAGTGCCTTTGGCTTCCCTCTTGTCAAGCTTAACTCCTGATGGCTGTATAGACATGTCCATGTAGCTTTCTTGGCAACTGAACAAAAGTGATTTGCCACGGCATTCTTCTAATTTTGTCCAATTTTGTCACCTACACTACAACCAAAGGACTTTCTACTGGACTTTCATCCAAGTAATAATCCAATCACACCATGTTTTGTTCCAGATCAGCCCAGTTCCATGCTAGAAAGGGGAATACCTTAACTGTAACAGATAATTAAACCGATATTGTGTGAACACCATGCCAGTCAAGTCTCTGTATTAATTGCCAACCAATCTACAACATATGACCCATGATTTGCACATCTTTCCAACCCCATTTAACACACTTCATAAATTAAATTAGCTTCATTTTACACTTTCTAGGAGACTCTCCCTTTCCTGGGAAATATTCTTAAAGTGCTTTTGATTTTAAGAAAGGTTATTACTGGAGCTTTTCCCAACTCTACAAAATATGATTATCAGTAAGTTTGAAATGTTTCAGCCATTTATAACAAATGTCCTCTCTCTAACCTGAAATCCTCCAGGTATGTCTTAAATTGCAATGCCAACTTGGCATTCTGGAAAATCAACTGATCACTACGATGTGAAGACTGTTTTGAGCACTGCTGTCACAGTTTTTTAAAAAACAAGGCAAGAAATAATCTAGAAATCCAGATTTCACCAATGTATATTTACAAAAGTGTACAAAATTAATTACACCTTTACAGTTTTGTGAGTTGTGGTCTAACATTTCTGGAGAATACTTGTTTAAAAGAGGTTTGGAGAGACCTTTACATCCTCAAAGCACTTTTACAATTTTGGAACTATAGCGAAGGAAACATTCTGTACCTGCTCAAAATATACATTTATTTTACATTCATCCAAGGGAGTTGATTAAAATGTGAAATAAAACAAAAAACAAAAATGATCCCAGGAAAAGCAAAGGCAACCCATCTCCAAAATGGTGCTGAGAAAGCTGCAGGAATGCAACCACCAAGAGTTAACCTCAACTAGAGGATGTCTTTACTTATATATTGTAGAGCTTGCAATCCAGCAATTAAATCAGTGCATCCTGGCAGATAACAACTGGGTTAAAGCCAGATCTGAATCCTGGCTCAAACAGTTTAGATCAAAGGATGCTCTCTCAAGTCACTAGCAACATGCTAATGGTTTACTAAAACTAATTAAACCGCTGTGGTTCTCACAATATATTAAGCAAGGGATGGATCATCTCGCTCTAGTTTAGCCGGGAGTGTTGTGACAACAACACGGAGCAGGTGTTGAGGATAGGGTTTTCACCAGGTCCCAAGCTCTTTGAGGAAATGTAGGTTAAAAGGTTAAGCATGGAGTTCCACAATGCAAAACACCCCCACAAGTGTTATCGTTTGGAGAAGCCGGAGAGCGGGGTCCCATCCGCCTGCTTCCAGTAACGAGCTGTAACGGTCTCTCGGCCAGTTACAGCAGAAACGACACCCGATGCCCTGGGAGGCACTTTGAAGACCCACACAGCTATGCAGAGTCCCGCCGCTTCAGTAGATCGCAAGCGGCGGCGGCGCCTTCAGATGCCCCCTCAGCCTTGGATTAAGTTGTGAGGTGCGACGGGGCTGTGCCTGCATTCTCGGGTCGAGCCCCGCGCTGTCAATCAAACAGACGTCTGTGGCCGAGATTTGGATCCCTGCCTGCCTGCCTGCCATTCGCAGCCCCTTCCTAGAGCCGGTGGGGGAGAAAGCCAGACTTTCCTTCGAAAGTTTACTTGAGAGAAGCGGGCGAATAAGGCAGCCTCCGGCCCCGCCGCCCCGCCCTTGTCCCCTTGGCCTCCACCCCGCCCTTCTCAGCCCTTACCTCCTGGAGAAGGTCGTCCACCTGAGGCTGAAGCGCGGCGAGCAAAGGCTCGGCGGCCAGCTGCTCTCCGGGGCTCCAGGCGCGGCTGGCTAACTCTTCTTCCAGGGCCACCAGTCGCCCTTGCAGCTTGGAGGTCTTGGCGCTGAGGAGAAAGCAGGCGCCCACCGAGAGGAGCGAGAAGAGCAGCGAGAGGATAACGGGGCCCCTGCCGATGGCCCCGGCGAAGCGGCCGCCGCTTTGGGGCGCAGCTTCGGGCGCCTTCTCTCGAGGCCCGCTCATCTCGCTGGCGCGCGCACGCTCCGCGAGGGAGAAGAAGGCGAGCGCTCAGGTCCTCCCCGGGGAGCGGCTGCGGCGGCTCCTGCGGTCCCCTGGCTGAGGAAGCGCTCGCTCGGCGGCGGTCGCGGCGGCAGCTCTTGGCACCCGTTGGCCGAGCGAGAGGGGCAGGAAGTTTGGGAAGCGTGGCCTCTTCCCTAGCATGGCCCTCCAGCTGCGCGGGGCGGGGGCAGGGAGGAGGGTAGGTGGGTGACTGCCTGCCTCTCTTTCTCCCCCCCCCTCAGCCCTCTGGCACTGGGGAGGCGGGGGCGGCGTCCACCACTCTGGGATCTCCTTCCCCGGGGGGGAGGGGATTCCGAAAGGGATATCCCACCCCCGCGCCTTCGCGATCTCCGAGCCCTCCCTCCCCAGCTCAGAAATGGAGAGGGGGATCGAGGCTGTGAATGGGACCCCTTCTCCTCCTTTATGCTGCTGCCCGCCCGCCCGCCGCCGAATAATTCTTCTCAGCTGATGGGGTACAGTAGGGGTCTTCTCAGCCGTCCCGTCGGTTTCTCCCGAGGGCAGCGACGGCGGTCAAAAAAAAACAAAAAAAAAAAAAAAAAACACCTCTTCCCCGAGTAGTGGATGAGTAGAGCCGTGTTAAAATCTTATCAGTCTTATCAGATGGCCTGGAAAGACTGGAGTGTGCGTGTAAATTTTTCTATCCCTTGATACTATTCCCATTCTCGGTGGCATGGGATATGTGCCATTGAACGTAGGTGAGATTCACTTCTGAGTTGGCTTTGCTTTATAGAGGATGGAAGGGATAATTAGTCCAAAAATGAACTTTCCATCCAGAAAGTATCCAAAGACACAACTTCATAGGGGTTCAAGATATCTATCTCGAACCCCTATGAAGTTTCACCTTCAGATACTTTTTACTTATATATTATAGGGTCTGTGGTCTTTAATTTCCAATGGCTCCATTCCACCCCAAAGAAAGACACCAGATGCAATTTATAACCTATAATTTATAATTGTGGCAAATATATGTAGCTCAGGTGTAGGATAAAAGTGAAGGTTTGTTCTCCAAGAGTTGTGTTCCGTTACCAGACTAAGTAACATCTTCAACGGAATTTAGGGAATGTCAGTGTTGCTGTTGTGCTTATAAGGGCTTTGAGTGGTCAGTAGATCCTGTGATGGAAGGGTCAAGACCCTCACCTGACATGACCCTCCCCTCACAAGACCTACTGACCGCTCAAAGCCGTTAGAAGCAGAAGAACACCAACACTGACATTCCCTAAATTTTGCTGAAGATGTTACCTACTCTGGTAATGAAACATTCAAAAATCAACCCACAAGCTCGGAGAATGAACCTCTATTCTCATATAACATACATTAAAGAGACCATGTTACTGTGATGGAACTGTAAGAAGAGCTTGTCCAGCATTCTGTCACACAGTGGGCAACTTGATTGAATTGGGAAGTTCTTTGAACCTAGACTGGAGGTTGAGAACTCTCTTCCACTGTTACTGCCTAGGGCTGCCTAGAATTCAGGATGTAGTAGACAATTAGTATTCATAGCCATTGATATCCTGATCCTCTGATCTTCCACAATGCCAGTTGTAAATTCTAGTTTAACTGAGTCTCATTTAAAATATTTCTATCAATCCCGAATCTCTCTGCATTCAATTGCAATGGAAGATTTTGAAGTCTAAGGTAATGAGAGAAAACCTCATTATCTAAGCACTGCCTGATTTGAAGCCCTCTGTATTTGTTTCCTTTTGCTCTAAGAGCCTTGATTGCTGTACTGTAGCCTTTCTTTGCAGAAGAGTTTCTCTAGCCCTTAATAATTTTGATTGTCATTGTTTGCACCTTTCCTAGCTCTAAAATAACCCCTTTCAAAGTGTAATGATCAGTGCTTTGAGTGCTAAAATCTCTAAAGTTTCCAATAATTGAATTTCCCTTTGTTGTGGCAGCTGTACATAGTTACATTTTCATCAAGTTGCCCACCGTGACAAAAGATCTCTTTCCTGGTGTTACTACTAAGAACCCATTAATGTACTGGTGAGATTTTATGTCAACATATATCACTTCACAGTTGTTCACACTACATTTAATTGTATCTATCTATCTATCTATCTATCTATCTATCTATCTATCTATCTATCTATCATCTATCTATCTATCTATCTACCTATCATCTATCTATCTTTTTTTTTAAAACCATCCAACCAACCTTCACAGATGCATTTAAGATGCTTTATACACATCTCACTCCGTTTGAAGGCTTTGGGAGATTTTTGCAGTCTATTTTTGTTGTTACTACACTGAATAGTTTGATTTCATCAGTCAACACAGCTATAACCACTCAGCCCTAATTTTAGTTGTTGTTCAGTTGCTAAGTCATGTCTGACTCCTCGTGACCCCATGGACCACAGTACACCAGCCCCCCACTCCCGTCCTCCACCTGGAGTCCGCCCAAATCCTTCTTCTTTGATTCAATGACATTATCTAACCTCCTCTTGCCTTCCATCTTTCCCAACAGCAAGGTCTTTTCCCATGAGTCCTGTCTTCTCATTTGGTGGCCAAAGCATTTGAAGCTTCAACTTCAGTATCTGTCCTTCCAAAGAACAGTCAAGGTTGATTTCCTTTAGGATTGATTGACTGATTTGATACCCTGCCTCAAATTTACAGACTACTAATTGGAAGACCTCAGTTGCAATAGACATTTTAGTTCACATATCTATTGTCTAGACAGCAGACACTAAACTCAGAAGCCAAACACTGCTAGTTCAGAATTTACCAGATTAAAGTCCATGGTGTCTAACACATTCTGAACAATTAATTACATCATTTTACATTATTTACACTATATAAGAGATGTAAGTTGGAGGCAAGTGATGTCAGGTTTTGGGGGGGAGGGGGAGGTTTCAACAGATATTTGGCTTTAACAGACATTTCCCCTCCCCCAAATCCTCCATAAAATCACACATGCAAATAAACAATAGCAGTTACAACAACACTCCCTGGAGGATTCCAATTTACACATCTCATCAGTGTGAAAATTGGCCATTTATTCCCATCATGGTTCCAGTTCTTTACCAGTTGCCAATTAATTATTGTTCCTTCCTCTTACAGTTAAATTTGCTCAGATATTTTTTATTTCTTTTCAAAAAATATTACTGTTGGGTCAGTATTGACAACATGTTTGTTAATACCCTTAAATAAGTCTATAAAAAAGATTTAGCTTTAGAGAAACCATTTTGGTCTCTTTTCAGTAAGTCTCATTCTTTCATGCATGTGCTTATTTTATTTTTTAATAACACTTTCAATAATTTTCTCTAGAACCGATAACAAAACTAACTGGCCTAATACCTTTATTGCCCCCTTAAGCCCTGTGAGTCACACTGGCTTTTTTCCAGTTCTCTGGAAGTTCTGTGTTCTTGAAAAAAGATAAACAATTTCATATTAAAGTTCTTCAAAATGTTCTGTAGGGATATTGTTTGGACTTGAGGTTCTATTTATTTTTAGCGTGTCAATTTGGCTCATAGTTTCATCTAACATTACCTCTTTGTCCTGTCTACACAATCCTATACATATTTATTCAAGCATAAGCCTGACTGAGCTTGGAGGGTCTTATTCTAATATAAAATCGCATTAGGTTTCAATCTTAAACGTTATTTTACTTGAAGGTAATATAAATTGAACTCAGTTGCATGATGGTTCTAAGGAGCCCATTTTAATTCTATGAAATCTAATTTTTATTTGCTTGCACTTTCAAAGGCTTTTGATAAAATCACCAAATATCCCTGAGCAAACTTAGCAGTTATGGAATAAGAAGAGAGGTTCTCTTTTGATTAGAACTGGCTACAGAAAGAAAGCAAGAATAAACAGATCTTGCAATGAATACATCTAAATAATGGAAATGTAAGCAATGAGGGGATGATTTGGAACCAGTGTTTTTTTATCTTTTAAACATACAGAGAGAGAGAGAGAGGGAGGGAGGGAGGGAGGGAGGGAGGGAGGGAGGGAGGGAGGGAGGGAGGGAGGGAGGGAGAGAGAGAGAGAGAGACTGGGACATGGTATTAAAAAGCTAATGTAGTTCTGAAGCATAAAAATGTCTTTACATATAAAATAATAAGGCATAGTTGTGACCAATCAGAAAAGAAATATAATTAGCTGACCTGCAAAGGTTTTTTAAAACTTATTGGACTATAAAATAAAACCTAGAATAACAAACATAGTGCAGTTTTACTCAAAAATGCAAATATTCAACTTTGTGGAATGTTACTTATAATTGTGGGATAATCACTGCAGTCTAAATGTATCAAAGACAACTGAATTTATTTTTGAATAAACTGTTATATAATTGACCAGCAAAGCCCTATATCCCTGCCTCTTGTCCCCAAGGTAATATATTTGGCTTTTGGCTGGAGATGATACTGACTGCCTATGAGTACCCACAGAGTGCCATCTCCTGTTGTGTTACTGTTGTAAATTTGTAATAATCTGAAGTCAGAGCCAAACTGCAGGCACAATGGAGATCTAGTTTCTAGGTTACCCTTGTACTCTATGCAAATTAAGCACTACAGAAATCTCTGCAGTGAGTTGTAAATTTTCCAGATGTTTTCAAAGTAAGGAATGCAATTTTATTTTCCTACATGAAAAACTAACGTATGGCAAATCAAAAGAAATATTCAATACAGCAACTTCCTAAGGACTATGTGTTGGCAGAATATAGATGTGTAAGAAGGACAAGTAGTTTGAATCAGGAATATAGGTAATAATATGACTCTTGGTCACTCATGATAATTCATTCAAAAATACTCAAGTTGTCTTTAGTGGAGGTTATCCTTCGATAGATGAAAAGAGGAGTCTCAGTTTTAAAATGTGTGCATTAAGCAGCTCCTAAGTCATAAACACTATAATAAACAGCTGGCTCAGGAGACCTTTAAGAATATATTTCTGAGAGACAGAAAATGTTTAAGGCAGGGAAAGAGAAATGGCTATTGATACACTATTTTACTTATCAACCTGCCATTCGACCTTATTTTATTTGAATAAAATAATCCACCTAGGCAATTTCTGTGCACTGCACAATTCAATCTTATTGCAGCTATCAAGATATGGAAAAAAGAATAGTTGTTGTAGCGCCACTTTAGATGCATCCACCATCTGATAATCTGAGGGCTGAATTTTCTCCTGAAATTCAAATTCTTCTAAGTGGTTCTTAATAATGTTCCAGTTGAAGAGTTTTCATCTAATCCAGGAGCAAATAATGCAATTCAATGGGGACCAACTGGCTATAGCCATTTTCATTGATGCCCAGTTGCATCTGCTTCGTTAATACACATTTTAATTTAAAAAATGGAAATAATGAAAAGCCCCAGCTGCAAGGACATATTTATAGAGAAATAATTGACACCTAGAGGTACTGGTGAATGCTTTATCAGAAGTCCATCTAGTTTGAAAAAAAAGACACAGCTAAACTGGGTGGGAGGAGGATTCCAAGTAGAGGAAGCATTTCACTAATTTATCTTATCGTGTTTTGTGACTGTTAGTTGAGGTAAAATTTGGGAGAATGTCCACAGCATACTTTCTAAAATGGTTAATTACTCCAGAAAACTGGCCGTCATTTTCTAATTTATGTTTCCTATTACTGTTGTTTTTAGTATCTGTACATGCCATAATGCAGTCTTTTGCATTCTTTCCATCTGCCTTCTATGCATCCACTCTTAATGAGTTAAATTACAGGGGGGAGGGAAATCTTCCGTTTTGCTTAATAAAATAACAAGATTCTAATTCTAAGGTGATCATAGGCTTCATATAATCAATTCAAATTGCAATTAAGCGCCCATGAGTTTAGTATGCATGCATTAAAGTTTATATTTCTTTTGTTGGTTCAGAAATTATAAATTGATGTAATTACCTTTAGCTTATAATGCCCCCTACTGGAACTTGCTTACTTGTTAATTTGAGACATTAAAACAATAATGGTCTATTCCATACACATTTAACATGATTTAATAGTCCCATTGGTGAGACTTAACATCATAATATATTTAAAATACATCTACATTGATATAGTACCCTGCTAAATTGTCATTATTCATTTTTACAGCACAAACTTAGTTATTTCTACTTTCAGTAGAAATTAATATTCTTAATTATATGTCCTCTTAAACTTAAGAGATAAAATTCAGTGCTAAACATTGGTAGCTTGGTTTTGGCATGTGTTATATAAATCTAGGCAATTGTGGTTTATTTAATAAAGCACAGTTAATCAAATTTAAGAATTTGGAATCCAACTTTAGATCCAAAAACAAGATCCACTGGCTACATTGTAATGTAGTTTGTGCGGTAGGACTGTAATATACTGTAGTTTCAAAAAATTGCACTTGATTATGTTAAGCCTTTTTCTTTAGCTATTACTCTCTTTGTTTATTCCTTAAGTTTGTTTATCTGGATTGATGCAGTTTTGGGAATTTAAAACTTGTTGTTTTGGTTGCTCCTAATAAAGGTATTGGCTGACTATGGTTCCTCAAATGGAATAAAAAGCATTCACAAAGGAAATTATACATTAGTAGTAGAGCATCATTGCTATTTATTCTGGATGGGCTGTATTTATCCTGGATGGGATATTTTAGATTGCTAAGAGTGTTTTTCCCTTTTTTAAAAAAAAAATCTGCTCTGGAGAATTGAGGAATTCTCTTGGACTCATTTGGATAGCTGATGAATGTTGCAAGCAGGAAGGAGAAAGAAGGGAAAGCAGATTATAGCAATATACATGATTGTTTCAATCTTCTGCATACCAGGTCTGTAAAAATGATATACTTTAAATACTAGTTAACTTTGTTTCTATACCTGCCAGTGTCTTGTTATTTAGTGACCTCACCACTAAATTTCAAATATTTCTGTCTCACTGAATGTATGTTTTGTCAGGAGCAGGACACAGTTTTTGTGATCTGGGAGCTGTTGTTTCATGCTTTCTTGTCATTTACTTAAATGATAACATAGTAGATTTCCAGAGTAGATATAGAAGTTCCATTTCTGTATACTCAAGCAACATCTCTACACTAGGAAATCTTGAATCACTCCTATTATCTGCACCAGTTTATTGCTACAGTAGATGGGCAATCAACTAGCTGACAAATGGACCTGACAAATATTCTTTTAAAAAACTCTCTTAATTTCCTACATAAATGAAGACCTTTCAACTATTAGCACTTGCCCTATAGGGGGAAAAAACCACTTTTTATAAATATGTATTTCCCAATATTTCAGCCAGATTAAGATCTAGTGTAGTTCTCAATAACCCAATAATTTTAAGATAAACCAATCAGAGTATAATTAACAGCAAATCCACGTGCCCTCCGTTTTTGGTCCATAACTCTTATACATTCAGTGACCATGGATTATGGGATTTGTAATCCAAAACATTTGCAAAAATCAAGTTATTAATATTAAGATGTCTTCCTATTCAGACCTAACAGCCTCCATATCCTAGGTTAGGACTTCCACTGCATCTGCCCAAGGCGGAGATTTACATCTAATTATTATCAGCATGTTGATGTAACCTTACCTCGTGCCAATGGATGAAGATGCTAAGATTGGATACTTCTAACTTAAATATGAATATGGACAATGCTATTGTAATAATCACTAACCTTGTAACCAGTTATTGAACTCAAAGCACGAATAGTAATCATGTTGTAGAAATTAAATAGAAAAGCAGCATTTCACTAAAATATGTAAAATTATAAATTATTTACCAATACCCTAGCAAGTCATAGCACTTACAGAATGATAATCATTGTCTTTTGTCCATGAAGAGCCATTTAAATAGACATTTTTAATCAAAAAGAGATCTGCTAATATAAGTGACAAACAGCAAAGCCTGGTCAGCTTCAGCACACTATTGCAGCCCCAGCACATAGCTCGTCAGGGCTTTGCTTGTTGCACCCACCACCAGTCAACTGAGCTGAGCTGCCGCCGCTGTTGTGAAACACTGGAGCCTTCACTGCTGAGCAGCTGATTGGCAGTTGGATCAGCCTCCGGAATAACACTGATCAGCTGTTCTAGGCAGCAGGACAGTGCAGGCAGCAGGGTTTGCCGTCACCTATCACCGCCGCCACTGATCACCACATATTGCCACAGCTGCCATTCGGCATCGGTGATTCCCGCCTAGAACAGCTGA
Organism: Thamnophis elegans; assembly: GCF_009769535.1. Classification (NCBI taxonomy): domain Eukaryota; kingdom Metazoa; phylum Chordata; class Lepidosauria; order Squamata; family Natricidae; genus Thamnophis; species Thamnophis elegans. The sequence continues at coordinate 88,694,177 of NC_045542.1, forward strand.
TTGGTGTTATTCTGGGAGGTGGATCCAACCACTATCAGCTGCTTGGCAGTGAAGGCTCGTGTTCCCTGGCAGCAGAGAATGGCAGCAGTGGTGACAGGCAGCGGCGAACACTGCCGCTGCATCAACCCCCCTCCTCCCAGTGCAATATTGGCTCTAGAAGATGCAGAGACATTTCCACCCACTTTGTGTGTGTGTGTGTGTATTATAGTGAGAAAAATACAGTAAATAGATCTCCTTTGTAGCAGAATTTCCTATACCTTACTTGAACCAGTAACTTTCCTATTTTCAAAGCTGGTTGCCTGTTCATTCCCCATTAGTAAATTGTGATGAGTGGTACTTGACTTTATTATACACACCTGTCCAACCCACTTCAGTCCCTTTTAATAGAAGTCCCACAACTTCCTCTGATCTGGTTTTTTCATCTTAACTTAAAGAAATACTAATTTCCAATTCTTCACTGCTTATAGTTACTTTAAAAACAGCAACACTAACATTGAATTTTGGAAGAAAATGTTTGACTGCCATAAAACTATATATAAATCGCAGTCAGCACCATATGAACTGGAAACTCTTCACTCCTTAGTTCCCTCTGCAGGCGTCTAATAATAATCTGCTACAGAATGTTAGGAGCACTATAAGAAAATTTACAGAAAGGGAGAATTGTGACTTTTCCTGTCTATTAGCATAATCATTTCCATGAAAGCAAGCAATTGGATTTACCACCACCAAAGAATTCCAGATGTCCAAAATGCAAATCTAGTGTTCGTGTGAAATAAAATCCCTCAAAAAATACAATACACAGAATAATTAAAAATACACTTCTGAACTGGCAAGAAAAGATGAAATATATAGAGCAGACTCATATAAATTAGGTATTTAAGGAAATAAAGGGGAAAGTGTGTTAATGCTTTTATTAATCACACATCTCCAAAAATTTATAGAATGTGAATTGCTAGGGAGCTTTCATTTCTTCTGAAATCTGAACTTCTTTGTGCTATTCTGCTTGAATAGTTTTCCAGAGGAAGGAGAGGAAAAAAGATGAATGGGAGATAAAATATAGGCTGTTGGCCAAAGCATGTAGTTATACAAATGCCTCATGAAATTGCTGTAATGACTTATGAACATTAAAAGTGGAAGCAGACAACATAATTAACCTGGAATTTCTGGCACCATACAGTATCTGACATTGATAATAACTGATGGTCAGCTGAATAGAGTTATTTACAATTAATCTGACTCAGCATCTTGTTTTATTACATTTTTGGATGACCTTGGTTCAAACAGTCTTTTTTTATAATTAGATCACAATATTGGTATGAGAATAAAATGGGTAGTACCCCAACTGAATTATTTGGATCAAGAACAGTATCAAAATACAGTAAATGCCTTTTCTGTGATTATAATAAAACCATTCAAAAATTAACATAGCTATGTTAAAAAGGCCTTCACAAAAACTCAAATGGTTTTACAGATTTTAATATTATTTTCTTGCTTAAGTTTCTTTGAAAACAACAGAAAAATTGGTTGCCATTATCTTCCTCAAATATGATTTTGGAGTTTCTTGATGCAGGTAGCCTGGTTTCCCTCGTGCCCCTTATTCCTGTTATATATTGCTTAGAACATCAACTTTATTCTTTCACCATTAGCAGGAACCTATAGCTCTGCCAGCGTCCTTTTCAGGGTCCCTGAAAGTAGTAAGACACTGCACTATGTCAAGGTCACATGTCAAGGAAAGGTGGGCACAGAGTGTGAAAAATATAAGGATACCTTTTGAACCATAGCTTTGAATATGGTAAGAATACCAAGGACTGCAATGAGAATCAATCCATCAACAAGGAACAAAAAAGAGAATGATCAACAAGCCAAAATTTATATACTTTGGCATGCAAACATGTTTGGCAAGGTTCAGGTTAGCAGTGGAAGGATAAGCAAATAGGTGGGTAGGTAGACTAGATGACAAAGGCTTTGAATGAGTTGTAGATTATAATTGAAAGTAGACTGAGAGAATGTTGGCCCACAATGAACCATCACTAAGTGTTGAGACCAACTTAATAGCATTCTAACAATTACTGATTTTTTTATATCATGGGATTTCACTCAAGGGGATAAATTAATCTAAACTATATTGACTGCAAAATTCTATTTTAATTCCAGGTATCATTTGCACATTAGAAAGTTGCATCTCTTTGATATCAGAAAGTGGTTAAGGTTTATCTATACTTTCGTATGTATCCCCACAAAAATCTACCCAACAAAAATACTTTAATGTTAACCCAAACATAATCATTAAGATAAGTGAAATATAGGTAATCCTCAAGCTATTAATTACATTTGTAACCCGAATATTCATTGGAGTGAATCATGTAAATATGAAAAATCCCTGCTTTCACCCACATATTCAGTAATCGAATCCATCGGTTGTTAAGTGCACGAGGGACCTCAGGGTGGGGAAGGCCATGGAGTAGGGGTGCTAGTGATAGAACAGGCTACACAAGGACTCTCCCAACCGATACACCTTATGCTTCCCACAATGGCTTTCCCACCATCCTGCTACACTGGGCCTCACTTACGAAGATCTAGCAAGCTGTCTTCTCTCTGCCATTATTTGTGTCACTCCCAAGCTCCATTTTTGGCAGCAAAGGCTTTTTGCAAAGACAACTGAAACTTAAGAGGAACACAATCTCCCTCTAGTTTTCGGCAAACCTTTCCAAAAACCTTTGCCGGCAAGAACAGAGCCCAGGAGGGGCCAACACGTCCCATCTGGGCTCTGTTTTTGGCAACAATGGCTTTTTGCAAAGATGGTCGGAGCTTAGAGCGGAGATTGCAAGCTGAGCAGTGCGCACTAGTCCCCCTCTCCCTCTGCTCTCACTGGTCTGCTTTTGGAGCACTGGGAGAAGGCAAAGAAACTATGGCAGAGAAGCTGGAGAGGAGACAGCTTGCTGGATGTTTGCAAGGTGTCTCCACAGGTTGAGTGTCTGGAGAGACTCGGTTACGGGGGTGTGGAATAGGCAGGGCAAATGTTGCAATGCCTCTGCTGTCGTTCATAAGGATGAACAACTGCTGTGGTGCTTCAACATTCATAACTGTTTCGTAAGTACTTGGCTGTTTGTGCGCTATGTCATAACTTTGAATGGTCGCTAAGTGAACTGTCTTAATTACAGGATTACCTGTAGTACTTTTTGCAATATAGAGGTAATTAATCTAAGAATCACATAAAATATTGAAATATTTTAAAATGTAAGCTTCAATGTGAAAATTTGGAGAAGCAGGATAATTTTAATTATCTTGTTAAAACTGAATTATGTTCTTGAAATATTGACTGTCCTCTGAAAATTCTTGCTCCTAATGTCAACATTGTTTAACAGTTTCCATTATTGCCTTCATCTTTAACTCAAAAAAGTACAATCACTTGTAAAAACATTCCTTTAATGTTTACATGATAACATCCATGATCAGCTATAACTGTTCAATCAAATAATACTGGAGCATCAGTACAGACACAAAACGGTTATATTTACAGAAACAACTGTACAAATTAATTTATTATTTACAACATCTCACAACAGATGTTGACAGACCTAGTCTGTATCATCTCCTTTAAGGAAGACAAGAAAAGCTATCTAGCTTTTAGGGAATCAAAGAAGTGATGCTGCAAGGCTTCATCTAGAGTTATTCTGTTGACTGGATCATATTCTAACATCTTGCGAATGAGATCAAAAAGATTCTCATGGTCTTTATCATGACAATGCATAAATTCCTAGGAAAAAGAGAGAAACGCTGACTTTAAAATTTTTTCTTAGGATGTCAGAATTAAATGGAGAAAAAATTCCATGCTCCCTCCTTACCTTTAGTGGTTTGCATCGTCTCCTAACATAACGGCCTGCAGAGCTTTGTTCATCCCAGTCCAGTTGGTTTTGATTAAAGTAACATTTCCTATATAAAAGAGGCTAACTATAACTTGCCAATCTCCATTTTTGGGCTATCAGTATGACTGTACAGAATACAAATATAATTTATTCATTCATAAACAAATACATAAATGCTTCATTTTCTTTCAGTATTTATAATATCCTTAATACAATCCTATGTAAAATACCACATTAAATTCAATTGAAACTGATACCCAAAGTATACATAAATATCTGTTTCAACTTCAGCCTTGCATATAAGGCAGTAAGAGATGAGTGGCTACTCCTATGTGCTTACAATAGATGTACAACTCTACTAAAATTTGAGATGCATTATTTTGACCAAACTACATTTTTTCAAGTTTCTTCAAAAGAGTTTTTAGCTCAAAAATCACTGCTTTGAATTTAAAGGACTTTCTGAAGTGGCTGAAACAATGATGTCTGAACTTTGAATAATACATTCCATACTCAGCTCTTTTCAAACTCAAAATATTTCAAACATTTATATTTTCTCGCCCTAAGCTCTCCTGTACGCTTCCTTTTTTCAAGCACCTTTCAGGGTTCTTTAATCTTTTTTCCTGATGCTTGTTTTTAGGGTTGCACATAGGCTTCAGCTACTTTTCTCAACTACCATTAATTTTGCCATTAAAAAAACAGTCACTGATGCTACCCCTACTTTAATTCACAGCTAGTTATTGTGGTACCCAGCACCCAAAACAATTGCTGTGTATTTTAATTCAGAAATAAAAAATTATTTGTTAAATTCATTTGCCACCTATCTTGCTGTGTTGGCAGCAGTTGGAGTTGTTCTTTTCTAAGCATGTAGTCTTAACATTGAAAATATTGAAAGGAAATTTTGCCCTGCCCAAGGAGGTTTCTAACAATACATTTTAGTATATTATAAAGGAACAGACTAAGAATTCTAACTTTCAGGGGCAGCTTTCTTCAATCTGTTTAGCCGCTTTCAGGGGCAGCTTTCTTCAATCTGTTTAGCCGCAACTCACGAATCTTAACTTGGGGTGGTTTAAGAAAAATATTATTTTGGCTGCTCTTGCAATCTTAATTTATTTGAAGCAACAAGTCAGGGATTGGATGTGGCAATAAAACATTCATTCCTACTTAGTTTTCTTTGCTCATACAAAGAGAAAATGAAGCCCAGGAAAATGTGTTGTATCCACAAACATGCAGCTTATTTGCATCAAACCAGACAAGAAGAATCAGGGTTTATGATCCTATGCAAATATTACCAGCATCAGATTTTTATCCCTCCCTCCCAAAAAGTTTTCTTTGAATTTTTTTTTGTAAAAGGCAATTTAAAATAAGCTTACCGTGATTTTTTAATCATGTGAACTGGTAAAGGGCCAAGTATCCTCTCCATCATTGCCAGGTGTTCCTTACTGTCATGTGTCTGCAAAAATCAAAAGCAGCCCAAAGAAATTAAGCATACACCAAAATATAAACATTAACAATATCTTTTGCTCATATCAGCAGGTTTCTGCAGAAAAAGGACAACTGTTTAGTCTCCAGGGTTCTGGAACTTTGAACCATGCAAAAACCTGGAATGCAGTGTCCTCAAGTGTATGTTTTATAAGTAGACTTTGCTGAATAATTGCTCTGTTTAGAGACCATTTAAAGATACAACGGCTCTGACAGAATCCCCATGGTTACATTATCGAAATTTAGGTGTTTCAAACCGTAGCAGTGACCTGTGATCACTACTTGCGTGCTTCCCAGTCCACTTCCAACAAGAGGTGACAATGAAGAAGACATTACTTACCGATGGAGTTGTGGGTACCGAGGGCTGTTGTTAAGCAATTATTGCCTGTATTCAATGTGCACTCTTTTTTAGTGGTATGCATAAGATTTTACATTGGACAAGTTTGGAATTCAGAACGATTGTTTGGTTTTAGTAACTGATTGTTCTGAACTCATTGTAAATGTTCCAACAGTCTTCTGACCATGCCAGAAATACTCAGAAATTGGTTACTTCCAGAATAGTAACCACAGCACCGAAGCACTTAGGTAAGGCTGGAACAATTCAGCCATACTATATTAAAGTAAGCAATTTTTGGCTCTAAATAGGATTTATTAAATATAATAAATATTATATTTCAGATGATATAAAGTTCCGATAAATAATCTTACCTACATTCCATAAGATTTCACATCAAAGAATTAACAAAGCTAAGGAGACTAAAATGTTCCATTTAACTCTAGAATTATAACTAAAAAGTTATATGCATACCTGGAAGACAGTGAAACCAAGATAATATTCAATCAAAATGCAGCCTATACTCCAAACATCACAGGGCTGAGACCAACCAAGTGCTGTAACACAATTCACAACATTCTGATTATTTCATGATACTCAAGTTGAAAATAGGAAAGGATAGGAATAGTAACACCATTCATATTATAAATGTATGTATGTATGAAAAGCAGTCTTAAATTATTTACAAAAGATTAAACTAATAAATTAGCTTTGATAGTTTTTACTAACCAAGTATAACTTCAGGTGCTCTATAATGACGTGTAGAGACTAAAGTGCTGTGATGTTCATTATCATATGTTGCACTACCAAAATCTACAACTTTAATATCTGTGTTTTTCAGGGTGCGTTCATCTCGCCTCTGTAAAAAAGTTTAAAAAATTAGTTGTATTTCTTGATCTCTCATAATTGAAATATATTGTGATCCAGGTAACAAACTTCTTAAATAACTCCATTGCATCATGCAATGATTTTAGTAATTGTGGCCTTACTAAATATTTTACACAGGAAAATTCTAAAAAAATGTTATAGCAGTTGAATACATTGTACAGAATAAAAAATGCATAGGAACAATCTAGAGAGAAATGTTTTAACACTTACCATTTTACAATTGTACTTTACTATATAATCAGACTCTACAAATAAAATATTTTCAGGTTTTAGATCTGTATGAGTCAACTTATTGTGATGCAAGACTGAAAAAAGAAAAAGAAGCAGGAATTCAATACTTAAATTCCTGTATAGCATTTTAGACATAATTATTTAATTATTAAATATACTTACAGTTTATTGACTGACAAATCTGAAAAGCCATCTTCCTAATCAGTTCAATAGAAAATGGCAAAAAACTGTTTTCTTTAATAAAATCATAAGTACTGAGTCCCAGCAGTTCAAATACAATGCAGACATGACCATGATGTTCAAACCATTCTAACATCTGTACACAACGACTAGGGAATAAAAACATCATCAAAACAAGGGATTAATAAAACAGTAAATTATTTATTTTTTAAAACATAGTAGTAATGTTTCAGTTTATACTTACAATGTACTATTAGGATCCAAGGTATTTAAATGTTCCAATACTTGTATTTCTGAACGAGCTGCTTCCCGATATCGACCAACACTTTTTACAATTTTTATAGCTACATGCATCTTTCTCCTAAGAAATAAAATACTACAATTTAAGTACAGCCGTTTTCAAGCATATAAGAAAAATTTCTCTGTAACCTTTACTATCTGATACTTGGTTACTTGATTGATGGGATCACATAATTCTAGCATGTCCTGATTCAGAAATAATATTAAAATACTGTGCAACAGTTAACAAAAGTATAACTTTAGAACATTATTTTCTCTTGTATGTAAATAATATTTGAAACCTTTTCGGATATTACAATCTGGTCATTTTGTACATATCACCATCAGACCCTACCAAAATAATACAAGAATGATTATATACTGATCAAATCAAGATATTGCACCCCCCATGTCAAGGGTTGGAGGGGGAGAAAATTTATAATAATTTTGTAATTGTCGGCATTATTTTCCATAATGAACCAGAGTCTTCTAAAGCATTTGATCAGTATTTTATAGAAGTTCAGGCAAAGGAAAAATAAGTTAACACTGTCTTCATATCTTCCAACTATCAGACCATATCATATTTTTATTTTTAAAGAAATCTAGCAATTTTCTCTTCAAAAATAGGATAAGTCAAGAAACAAAATGGCAACTTTATAGAGTTACTTTTAACATGCTTTTCAACATTCGGAACCAATTCAAAACAATAAAAACAAAATATGGAACACTAGTAAATATAAATCTTTACACAACAGAATAACACTTTCCTTACAATCACCACGACCATAAACATAATCCAATAATTCTATTAATATAATCAGTAAAAGATTCAATGAAGGCGAATTTGGCTTCATTGGCTGCTGTTTAATAACAGCAATTAAAAAATAAAGAATCCCTAAGCTTGAAAATACAAAGCTCAACATTTAAAGTTGAATTCAGCATAAATTAACAGAATAGGCTAGAACCTCAAGTCCCATAGCCTAGACTGCAAGGCATTTATTAAGGTCCCTTAATAAATACCTGACCTCTCATCTTGTTTGCCTTATGCTTTTTTAAAGTTTAATTTGTTATTATGGATTAGTATTCTTGGTTGCATGTATCAACATAATTAAAGTTTTAATAAGACAGTTAAGACTACATGTAACTTAAGGTTGGCATAATGTGTTGTTAACTTTTCTGAGCTATGGTTTGAACTGCAAAAATGTTGTTATCATGCTTACACTCTCAGTGCAGAAGATGCAAAAAAATTAAGTTATTATAGTTGGCTACCATATAATTATTTTTGAACTATTTTTCTGAAGTTTGATTTGCTTAAATTAATAGCATGTGCAGAAGGATTTCTACCATCATATAAACACATTTCAGTTAGTAATACTTTTGAGAAAACAGGATACATACATGTGATGATCAATGCATTCTACAACTTTCCCAAAGGCGCCTTCTCCTAAAGTAGCAATAACTTCATCTAAAAAAGAAGAAATAAATTCCAGCTGTTATTGAACTAGCTGAATAAAGCTGAATACTATTAAGTCTATCATTATAACATTTACTGTCTGTTTCAGAATGTGTTATTTTTATTGGATAGGTGTCACAAAATAGTTATCTAGCTATCAATCTAACTTTAAGCTTTATTTAATGTTGTGGTTGTCTAAACAGCAATATTTAAGAGTACAGAAAAGAAAAGAAAATAGAATACAAAGACAAAACAAAAGATAAGAGAGAGCAATGAAGCATTCTTAGCCCGCCCCCACTTCTCATCTAACATACTATTCTAAACAGATGTTTTGCTGACATTTTTTTTAAAAGTGTTGAAAAATATTCTATACATCTTGCTCTTAGTACGTCTCCACTTTGACAGATCAGGTGACCCTCCTCATCATCCTCTACACTCCTGGATCTTTTCCTTCGATGGCTCTTCTGGAAACGGCACCAAGATCGTCCAGCCAATCAATATATCAGAGTGAATTCAGGGTAGATTACGCAATTCATTCAGCGGGGATATTCAGGCATTCAGTTACGCACCAGGCCACGAACAGTTGGCAGGAGCAATTTCAAATTCAGTCCCCAGAAATTCACAGGGCACAGTTTATGTTACAGAAGAAAAACATGGCAAGGAACAGATTTTCAGATAAATACTTAAAGTTGCAAGAAAACAGAAACACAACACAATTTTGTCTCTTAAATTTTACATTACCAGAAGATTGAAACTAAGATTACAATCTAAATTACTTCTACTTATCAAAAACATTTTTGTCATTTTTATCTTTATAAAACAGGTCTGATCTTCTTGAATTTAAAAAAAAATGTATTTTGATTAATATGTAATAACATATTATTCATGCAACTATTTATATTCCATAATTAGGCCAGCTAAAGAGAAAAAATAATAGTAAAATTTGTAAAATTCAATCTAATATTCTGGTGATATACATCTGTAAGAACAAAGTCTGGCATCTCAACATTTTTAAATTTGAATGTATATAATAAAAGTACTTTTTATTATTTGTAAAATATTCAGCCCTTGCTAACTGTTGAAATGATTCATTCTCTGATAATAAAATCATCCAATGCTTAATATTTGCTTGAAACTATTTCACAGAAACATGATGAATTGATTACAGACATTGTACTAATAAGCTAATTCCATTGAAACAGATCAATTTTGAAGAACAAGGAACAAGCTAGTCAGGGTTGCTTCACCATGATGTAAGACTAATTCAAGTAAGGGTAAGACAGCTATTTTTATTTTTTGAGCTGCAAGACAAAAGGCAACAAAGTAATCTGAGTTTTTCTGTTTTGGACAAATTAAGCCAAATGAAAACTCATATAGTTAATACTCTTCATTGTAGTAGATGCATACATACACCATCATACAGAAATAATAAAAATAAAATGCAGACTTCATATCAAGTCTTCCAACTATATCAAGAGAATTTAATATTTCTCGAAGTAGCCTAAAAACAATAATATATTTATTATTCTTTTTAAAAGCATACATACCGAATGTGAGCTGTTGTTGGGATCATGTTTCTTATGCTTTCGTTTATGATTCTTTTTTCTACTTTGACCAGAAGATTTGGTGTAATGATGGCAATGGCTCTTTTCATAATGTCTGTGATAATGCTTATGGTCATCTACGTCACAGAAATCATTTCGATATTCCTCAACATATCTTCGGTCATGATGGTCTCTCTCATGTGTGGATGCTTTGTCCAAGTAGTTACTGAAAATATATTTACATTATTTCCCCATTTCAAAAAAAGTAGTTAAAAACAAATAATTTTATAAAGGTGTGCAAAATATTTCCATCCTGACCTTTTTCAAATTCAAAATATTTCTTTCATGTTTGAAACAGCTATTCCATGCTTGAGCATTCAAGCTTAAAATATTTCCAAAGGAATCAGAAGATCCTGTTTCGAATGTGGAACATCTGTTTCAAACTCAAAACAAATACAATATTTCAATCAGATGAGCTGTTTTGAGTTTGAGATGGCTTGGATTTTAAATGTTCTGCACACCAGTAATATTTTCTATATTCTAATAAACTTCCAAAATGCACAATGTTTTATTAGAATTCCTTTTTATTTAAAGTTCAGATGGAAAACATACTATTTATTATAGAAATAAGAGTATTAACTGTTTAAGTAAAGAGCATCCAAATGAAAGTTGTTATTATAGCAACTCAAAAGTTCAGGGCATTAGTAAAACAGAGAGCAGACATAATCGAAAATTCAATTACAATAATTACTATAATTATAAAAAAAAGGTTATAATCAATGAACTACCCCACCTGTATATGTGGATTTCTAATGCTGAGCAACACAAGAACTATTTAGATAATTCATCTCATCTGAGGATATTCTAAATCAAGGATGTTAAACTCGCGCCCCACAGCCAGATGTGTCACGCACTGGCCACACTTACCTCCATTTTAGTGAAGGGGAAAAAAGTTGCGATGTCATGTGACGACAACATGACACGGCAAATTTGACACCCCTATTCTAAATCAATAAACCCATACACAAGGCACGTTGAGAACATCTCTGAATTCAGCAAACACAAATGCTAAGGAGAATTTGCCTAGCGCTTCAAAAAAAGAGTCATAATTTTGGAAACTTAATGTGCAAAGTTTCTTTCCCAAGTGGCCCTCTCAGTACTCTCCTTCATCCTGAGGATGTGTTCCTGCCACAACGCCATGTCAACAAAATCCTATATAATTTCACTGAAATTGTAGCTTGAGCAGGTTGTTGTTTTATTTACAATAAAATACACATATATTTTATAAACTGATGACTAAGCAGTGGAGTCACTTTTTTAGCCAACAATTCAATTGAAAATAGGACTTTTAGGAAAGAACAGTGGCAAATGGGAGCTCAAAACCAGAGTGAACAAAGATGCACAACAGTTTTGTAAGAGAAAAGTACAGTGACCACTATCACCATTCACCATTTGGTCTTCAAAGACCAAACATCACTGTGGGTGTATCTATTGGGTAAGGAAGTCAGTACTTCAAACTCTTTTTGGATCAAATAATTCCCAAAATAGAATACTAAATTATCAACAATAATTAGCATACAGATAAAAAGCCATCAGGGGAGGGAGTGGTATCAGATGTACCAAATGGATCATGTTCCTGAGTCAAAGGAACAAGCTATCCTGTTCCCCTAAAAACAAGAGCTCTCTGGATAATAAGCCCAATTGGGCTTTTGAACACATGCGCTTAAATAATTCCTCCCTGAAAATATTGTAACACAGCAGCAGCCATGAGGTGACCACGGTCACCACCTCCTGCACCTCAAAAATAATAAGACCTTCCCAAAAATTAGGCCAAGAACTTATTTTGGGCATCAAAAGAAAATAAGACCGTCTTATTTTCGGGGAAACACGGTAGTTTTCTTAAAATTAACACGACAAAAATGAAAATGGACTGAGAGAGAAAATGTAGACAAAACCTTCTGAGATGTGATATCTCCCATGGTGATTTTCCTTATCAGGGAGAAGAAAATTCCTAGTTGGAAGATAAGATGTTCTCATTACCTCAGTGATGAATCCCTATGCTCTCAGACTGAGGATATTTCTTTGGGGGCTTTTGATTGTGATTCAGTTAGAACAACTGATAGATGTGTTTGTAATGGATGTGGTTGCTATCTTATCTGATGCAAAACTTTAAAATTTCATATCCCATCTAGATAAGCTGCTCAATAGTGCTGGGGTGGAGGTAGTTGTGTCCATACTATACTGGTACCAATCATATTAAGAAATTTAGGCTGCTTAGTCAGCATTCTTATAAATGTTAGTTGCCCTCCTATATCCAGAACAAGTTAGATAAGCAATGCTCAGAGGTTGCTGAATGTGTGAATGAGACTAGGTCAGGAGAAGAGATTTAAATTTGTTCAATACTGGGGAATGTTTTGGCAGGAAAGACAAGATTCATCTGAACTGAAATGGAACCAAGCTGCGGGTACCCATTACAGATGTAGTGGAGCAGCTTTACGTTGATTCCAGACAGCATCTGATTTGGAAGGGTGTAGGAAATACTTTAAGAAATAGTAACACTGTGAAGTGAACTAATGAGTAGTCAGTTGAAAAATGGAAACAAATGAAAAGAATACAAAAAAGATTTATACCAATATTTGAATACCAACATGTATCTGCTAACAGTCCCCAAGCCAAAAACACAGATATAATAGAGAGAACAGTTCATCTTAGAACTAACCATGTCGGAAATAAACTTAGATTCAATTTTAAGTAGTGGCCATATTCTCAATTGAGATGTAACTGTCTAGAACTAATGTAATTATTACTTTTAGCATATATACCATGGGACACTGCCAGCTGCGTCTAACAGTCACATCTGAATATAAACAAAAACTAATCATGCTGCATAATGGTTACTTAAAATTATAATAATTGATGCTCAACTATATATATTCCTATCTGAAAGGGTCAACCAAAATCACCAGGACAGGATGTTTCCCAAAAAGTAGAGAAGGGAACAAGGGATCAGCCATATTGGACTTAATTCCCACTAACAGAGAGGAAATGATAGAAGGTGTTGAAGCCACAGGAACCCTGGGGGCAAGTGACCATACAATATTGGAATTCAACATTATGCAAACACAAGTAGTAGAAAAAAGTGAAACTAGCCTTGGACATTAAGAGAGCATATTTCAATAAACTTAGAGAGAGCTTGGGAAAAATTCCATGGATGAGAATCCTAAAGGGGAAAACAACTCAAGAAGCTTGGGAAATTTTGAAAAATGAGATTACAAAAGTCCAGTCTAGCACAATACCAATGAAGGAAAAAAAAAAAAAAACTCCCAAAAGAAACCAGCATGGCTGCCTAAAGAACTCTCTGACAAATTGAAAGACAAAAAGGGTAAGTATAAAAATTGGAAAGGGAGAGACATAACTAAGGCAGAATATCAGCAAATAGCCCGAGCATGTAAAGATGAAGTGAGGAAAGCTAAGGCTCACAATGAAGAAAGGCTTGCCACAAAAGTAAAAAATAACAAAAAAAGCTTCTTCCAAACAAGAAAAAAGTTAAGGAAACAATTGGTCCATTGCTGGGAGAAAGTGGCAAGAAGGTGACAAGCAAAAGGGAGAAAGCAGAACTATTTAACTCATTTTTTGCATCTGTCTTTACACAAAGGGATAAAACAGTCCAACCTATCAAAAACACCACCACAAAAATCAGATTAGGAACACAAGTTGAAATAGGGAAGAAAATGGTAAGTGAGCACCTGTCTACCCTAGATGAGTTCAAATCACCAGGACCGGCTGGATTACACCCCAGGGTTCTGAAGGAACTGGCAGATGAGATCTCAGAACCACTGAACTATATCTTTCAGAGATCCCGGAGCACCGGGGAACTACCAGAGGACTGGAAAAGAGCTGATGTGGTTCCCATCTTCAAAAGAGAAGTAAAAACAGATCCAGGAAACTACAGACCTATCAGCCTGACCTCAATACCAGGAAAGATTCTGGAAAAGATAATCAAGCAACGAATTAGCGAACACCTAGAAGCAAACAAAGTAATAGCCAAAACCCAACATGGGTTTGTCAAAAACAGATCATGCCAGACTAATCTTATTGCATTCTTCGATAATGTGACAAAATTAGTGAGCCCGAGGAATTCCTTTGATATAGTTTACTTGGAGTTCAGTAAGGCATTTGATAAGGTAGACCATAACCTACTACTAGATAAAGTAGAAGAATGTGGGTTAGACAGCATCACTACCAGATGGATTCGTAACTGGCTGACTAACCGCACTCAACGTGTAGTCTTCAATGGAACTGCATCTTCATGGAGTGAAGTATGCAGTGGAGTACCCCAAGGCTCTGTTTTGGGCCCAATACTCTTCAATATCTTCATCAATGACTTGGATGAGGGAATAAATGGGGAACTCATCAAATTTGCAGATGACACCAAGCTGGCAGGAATAGCCAACACTCCAGAAGATAGGTTAAAGATACAGAAGGATCTTGACAAACTTGAACATTGGGCACTATCTAATAAAATGAAATTCAATGGTGAAAAGAGTAAGGTTCTACATTTAGGCAACAAAAACAAAATACACAGGTACAGTATAGATGGTATCTTCCTCAATAGTAGTAACTGTGAGAGGGATCTTGGAGTCCTAGTGGACAACCATTTAAATATGAGCCAGTAGAGTTCTAGGCTACATAAACAGAGGGATAGAATCAAGATCACGTGAAGTGGTTAATACCATTTTATAATGCCTTGGTAAGGCCACACTTGGAATACTGCATTCAGTTTTGGTCATCACGATGTAGAAAAGATGTGGAGACTCTAGGAAGATGCAGAGAAGAACAACAAAGATGATTAGGGGACTGGAGACTAAAACATATGAAGAACGGTTGCAGAAACTGGGTATGTCTAGTTTAATAGAAAGAAAGACTGAGGGTAGAACAAGAAGCAATGGATGGAAACTAATCAAGGAGAGAAGCAACTTAGAGCTGAGGAGAAATTTGTCTGTTTGAATTCTAAAGTCCCAGAGGACATTAGCGTCTTCATAAAACCTGGTTGAAAACATGTATGATAAGGAATGCAGACAAGAATTTTGAGAAGCACATGACAAAAACAAAGAAGAAAAACACCCTTAAACATATTCAAAGCAAAAATTAAAATTAAAAAGGTCAAGAAGCTGGTCACTAAACAATAAAGGCATGAAAGGTACCCCCAAGAATAATACCCTAAAGTGATAACTAGCAAAAGATTTGAATGGTGTCATATCAAAGCAACTCCTAGTCATAAAAAGTTACAATCATCATACTAACAAAGGCATTCCTGATCACATGCTTTTCAAGCAGGAGATGTGAAGCTAGGAAGACCTCCATAGTATAACCAGTTCTGTTGTGAAAGTATAATCCTATTCATACCTAAAGTAGGGAAATTCCTGGCATCAGACCCATGAAGCAAGCCATGGTCAATCAATTTTGTGTTTATTTATTTTAGAATTGTATACTATTTCTCAACTCCATAGTTAAGTATGAAAAGTGTACAATTAAAACCAATAATTCAATACAATTAAACACCACCAAAATATGAGATCATTAAATGATGCAAAGAAGCACTATAGCCCAAAGTCTCATTTTCCTGGTGCTGTGACAGTTCCTAAATCTTACTGGATGACATTGCTTAATTGATGGGACAGGCAACATGCCAACTCTGCCCAATTGTACATGCAAGATGGAACCAAATGGAAGACATACAGTTCTTTAAATAAGGTTTATAGGACACTTATATAATTATTTATATAATTATCCTGTACCGTACCTGTCTGGAGTTTTAAGTGATTTATAGCATCTGTAATTTCTTTCACTACTATGAGACCTCTTCCTATCCTTTCGGCTATCTGTAGTTTTTTCTTCTCCTCTGTCATCTTCTTCGTAACAAGAAGCTTGTTTTGAGTGTTTCATCTTTTAAAAGAAACGTATAAAGATAAAAAGTATTACATGCTAGTTTAATGAAAATTTAAAACAAATTAAAAGCACAATCTGAAATATTAAGTCAAAATGGACTTCTATTATTTCAATAGTAGTTGATTTTATTTGAATATGGCAAATGAAAGTAAGGTTATATTCTAATTTCTATTGTGGAAAGAAACCTCATTAGACAGTGAGAGTTATTTCAGAGTTACTAAAACAAAGAACAGTTTACAAAAATATTTAAATCTGCAAATATAGAATCATTTATTTAAAAGCAAGATAATTTCTGCCCACTTATTGTATTCCTTTCCATTCCTCATCACTTGAATCCAATATGCTATCAAGGCAAAGAAACAAAATAAATATTAAAAACATTTTAGGTTAGATTGTCTTAGGAGTAGAAACTTACTCCCTTCAAACCCCTTTTTCTACAATCTCTTCACTCTGCAAGTTGTAGCATGGAGGGAGGGGGAAAGTAAGGAATTTATGTGGGAAATCTCTCTTTGCTTGACCTTTCTTCCCTGCCCACTGAGGATTAGAAAAACTGGAGATGAAGACATTTCAAGAGTAAGATATCTGCTGTTCTACACATTGAAAGCAAATATGATCACACTGGCAATGAGACAGGGTATATAATAAGCTATATGTATAGCACATCCATGGCTCCCAGCCGTGAACTATAAGCATGACCACACTGCTTTTGATGCATATAAGACATTTAAGCAGGGAACGCTAGGATTCCAAAGAGTGGGGGAGTGATTAAAAAGCATAGCAAAATCAAAGGGGAAACATTTAGGCAAAGGAGAAACTGTTTACAGAAAGTACTTGCTTCTTTTTCCTCCCTCTTCCTTGCAAAGAGCGGATTGGAGAGGAAGGGATTGCAAGACAGCATGCTCCCAGTGTGATATTATTTTTTTCAATGTGTAGAAAAACAATCAGTTTAGTAGTTCAGGGGTAACTAAATTTTGAATAAAGAACATGCAATGTAAAAATGAGTGACCCCATGGCTCAGTCCGTTCTATAAACATCTCTGAGAATGCTTACAATCCCTCAGTTTACATTTGCTTTTTCCAAGTCACATAAATTCCAGGTTTATTCAAATAATTTTAGAGACTGATTGCATTCTTGTTCTCTCCTAAATAAAAACAACCTTCAGAATTACTAATACAATTTAACTTTATAATTTACCATCACTATTTAGATCTCTAGAGAATTCTACACATTTCATTAATTGTTTCTCTGTGTCATATTATATATGTGGGTAAATGAATAATTTGAATTTATTTAGTCATGTTTATGTAGTGTATATTGGAGGTGGTGACCCTTTGAGAGATGTATGGAACAAAATTTCATTTTAATGTATACAGATTAGTGTACATTCAAAGTGATAATAAAGTTATTCTAAGCCTAACACTTCCAAAATGTCCAGGATGGAAAATTAGCAATAACACTTATTTATATACTGCTTTACAGCCCTCTCTTAAGTATCAGCATATTGCCCCCAACAATTTGGGTCCTCATTTTACCCACCTTGGAAAGATGGAAGGCTGAGTCAACCTTAAGCCTGGTAAGATTTGAACTGCCAAATTACAGGAAGCCAGCAGTCAGCAGAAGTAGCCTGCAGTACTGCACTCTTAATCACTTCGCCACTGTGGCTCAACTAGTACCATAAGTTATGCCTATAGGTTACATATCTAATAGGCATGAAAGAGGCTAACAGCATTCAAAGAATGTTAAGCTATGGTTTATGAATAAACCATGATGGCTGTGTTTGCAGAACATGCTAAATCAACAGGAACCATATCCCATTAAGGTTTGCTGTAATGTGTAAACACACTGGAAAATAATGTTGTCTGCTCTTACAGTATGTCTCATTACCTTTTGTTGAAGCACATGTTCCAGCTTAAATTGGGAAAGAGAGGGGCAACAGGCATTCCTGACAATGCAATGCAACAAATAATAATAGCATATTAAGACAGTGGCTTTTCAGCATTAAATGCAACGATGCTCATTTTTAAACTGACTTTCTATTGCCATCTTTTTTGTGGATCTCTTTTATTGGCAATTAGTGAAGTCCTAGTGCAAAAGAGGGGTGTATCTATCTCGATATTACACTCATTCGGCTGTGATTATTCGATGCTGAAAGATACTTTTTTAATGCAGTCAAAAATCCGACTATCTCGCCTCCACACCTAACAGAGGTGCGGTACATACTTGCACACGCCCAGTCCTGTATTGAGCCCCCCGGCATCTCCAAATAAGCCTGGAAAAACGGATTTCTCTACTCGTGGAATGGCTGCTGAGGCGCAATATGGACCATACCAATATATGAAGTCTAGCTGTATATATTTAAATTTAATAAGTCATATCGTTTGCTTTTTATTCTTTTAGCGTAAAACTGCAATAGCGAACCTCAGGAAAAGTGTTGGGGGTGGGGAAACCTCTTTTGCTTGTGGTCCGTCCCCCCCCCCCCCAAAAACCGTGGAAGAGTCCCAAAGACGCTTCGCTTCACACCTACCTTTTTTCCCCCCCTTCACAAAGGTGACCTTCCCGGTCGCTTCCCGGCTACGAGCAGGTAGGAAGATGACGGTTTTGGCCGTTTTTAAGTAGCCAAACAAACAAAATGGCAGCTTCCTTCTTCCCCTCCCACCTCCGGAATGACGTCACGCATCCGAGGGCTGGAAGAAGGCTGCCGCTTTCACAGCAGGATTCCTTTATAGGTCGGCCGCGGCGTTCAGGTTTTTCCTTCCTTTCTTTTAACTTTTGAGTTCCGTGGCGAGGACGGCTTTCCCCAACGTTTAGACCGGGAACTTTTAAAGCAGAACTTCAGAATATGCGACGATGGGGAGGGGTAGCAGCGCTTTTGTCACCATAGCCTGAAAGTGGAGGGAAGAAAGGCAGAAAATGAGCGTGGGTCCGGGTGGAATTGTGTCTACACCGAGGGTATCCAAACTTGGCCTCTTGTGATTTCGACCTCCAAGAATTCGCCGATGTTGAAATATTTCTTTATATTCCGCTTTTTATTTTATTTTTTATAAACAATTATTCCAGGAGGCGGCGAACACGCGTTGTGCTCCTTCAGGCGTTTCTAAATCTATTTCTCCCGGGATCTTGAATTGGGTGTTTACATCAGTGCTTCTGCAGCCAAGATAAAGGACCATCGGCCTTCTCCGTGGAAACGGGGGCAAAAAGTGGGTCGTGGGCAGCAGCGCGGTCTAACTTGTCACGTTAAAAACGGCTTAAAGATAGCAACAAGGTTCCATTTATTAAAAAAAAAACATAATAAATCGTTCCAAAGTATCCACTTGGACAGCCACCTGTCTGAAATGGTATAGGGTCTCCTGCTTGAGAAGGGGGAGGGGGTTGGACTAGAAGACCTCCAAGGTCCCTTCCAGCTCTATTCTGATTGATATCCACTGCGAGGCAGTCGCAAGCCAGTGGCCTCCAGACCCCCGCCCTTCCTTGTACTGTACTGGAATCCCTAGAAGCATTTTAGATGAGGATGTAATCCTCACTCCACACCACAGAGGAACCTGGATTACAAAGTATTAGGTTGAGAGTTTAATTGATTGCTTTTAAATTGGCAAAAGAAATGGCGTGGCGTCTCCTGCTTGAGCGGGAGGGTTGGGCTAGATGACCTACAAGGTCCCTTCCAACTCTGTTACTCTGTAAAACTAGGCTACTCTAAGAGCGATGTTAAAAAGTTCTCAAGACAGCCTGGAATCCGAAGTAAACTATCGTGCATTATAGCTCTCGCTGTTGCTTCAGAAGAACACTGCTTTCCCTCAGAGCCAAGCCTTAAAAAAACCGGCGAGCTCAACGTACAATAATTTATCTCTCCAAAGTTTACATTTTAAGAGAAAAAGAAAAACACACGTCTTTCCCTCCGCGGTCCACGTCCCCTGACCACTCCAGAGCAGGGCGCTGTAGAAACGGAGGCTCCGCCCACATATTGCCCGAAGAGGGGGGTGGCTACGGAGATTATGACGTCGGAAACAGCGATTGGTTAATTTTTGTGCCTTGCCACAAATAGTTCTCTGTGGCGCGTGTTTGGGTTGATGTTTTTGTTGTGTTCAGAAGGAGGTGACGACGTCGCTCTGCTGAGTGTAGCTGTGAAATAAAATATCTGTACGTGTGATTATTTCCAGGGTTCCTGGAACGCTGGAAAGATGGATGCCGCTTTGCCACCAGCGTAACTGGGAAAGGGGCTTTTTAAAAGACCTTGCAGAGTCCTCTTGTGGATTGAAAACGCGGAGGCATGTGGACGGGTAGCATGCCATAACGTACTTTCTGCATAGGAACCACAGTACTTTACTTAAAAGCATTCTTTTAACTTTATAGAAAATAAGGGTAAAGAAAGGAGAGCTATGCAGAAGCAGATTTTCTGTTAGGGTAAAACATGGAGTTCTTTACAGTAATCTCCAAAATATCGTTCCCATTTTATTGAGAAAAATAAGGCCAAGAAATTAAAAGAATTTTGTTTTTTCTGAATGCTCAGATGAAGGTGGATCTGGCTTGTGTGCCAGCAGAATCGCTGATGCAATAATTGATCTTGGAAGGGATGCTGGAAATTCTGTAGCTTTTGATCTTGAGAGACATTAAAATTCACATTGAAGCCATGTAAAAAGTGTGGTTCAGACTTCAATGGCTTCATACAGATTGTTTCTGAATTTCCTTATGGAGTCGGTTATATCTTTAATGATATATGGAGTTGGTTATATCTTTTCTATTTTTTGTCCTGGAGGGAAGGAGGGAGGCCCCAGAAGTGATATCCTTGCCATGGAAGGACCTTCGACTGGTTAAACTGGATTGTTGCAATACATTTTCTTCTTTGGGAATAAAAGACAGATGCTCTCAGAGGCATATCTGGTATTTCACATTTCAACCATGACAGCAATCAGCCAGGATTCAGGAATCAGCTTCCTCTGTTGAGGAAACATCCCAAAATCTCTCAAGACACCATACAAGAACTTCCAAATATTATATCCCATCTTTAAAAAATAGTGTTACTGATTTCATATATATGAAAAGGTTGAGAAAAAGCATTAACTACTAGAGTAAAACAGTAAAACACAAATAGTGCCTTATATTAGCTTTAGCTGATGCATTCTTAGGTGGGGGACAGAACCCTGACTGGTTAGTTATATTTTGGTTGTCTCAAAACTAGATTATTTAAATACATTCATTATGGGTCAGTCCTTGAAGTCAGTCCAGCAATTGTAGGTGGCCCTGAATGTGGCAGCACAAGTGGTAAGTGGTATGTCTTTAAGATCCTTCATTATTCTTTTATTGAAGTAGTTGCACTGAGTACCTTCTGAATCCAATCCACTATAGCCAGGAAGGAACAGCAAGCTTTAAAAACAGCTTAATCCCAAACTATATATGTATATGACTGCTTCCTGCCTTACAGTTCACTCTACTGTCTGTGGGAAGTTATCATCCAGCCCTCTCCCAGAAAAATGAAATATCCTAGGAAATATTGAAAAGGCAGAATATTTCTCTGGATGTGAGGAGAAAGAAACATGTTTTAAAAGACAGAATAGTTACCTGTAGCTTCCTGCTCATCCCCACTGTTAATGGGCCAGGCTAGTCCACTTTACATAATAAAGACTTCTCCACTGCAGCCCCAGGGGGGATGGGAGTAAAGGCATGATAATGTTAGAAATTTACTCAGCTGAGCACATGGCATCTGAGAGCTCATCCATACCTGGATTCAAAACACAGCCTAGAGAGTAGCCCCTGCATGACCCCATGGGAGTCTGACAACCAATCAGAATACATTTCTTACACAGGAACAGGAAACAGGTGGGACTAAACAGGGTATAAAAAGCCTAGCAAGCCCCTCCTTCAGCCCTTCTCTTCTTCTCCACCAACATTGAAGCATGTGATCACCTTTTCTGTTCAGGGCTCAAGCCATGTGGCCCTGTCCAACAATAAACCATCTTTCCAAGCAGCCTCCATGTCTCCAGTGTCTTCTTCCCCACTTGGAGCTGAACCCAGAAGGACATTTCTTTCAACAAGTCATTAGGGAAGTACAAATTGTGCATTCTGCCTCAGATGCATTGAAGACTAATTTTGCATTTTCTGAAGAGAGAACATGTTAGACAACAAATTACGACTGAAAATGAAGCAAATCATTTTCTTTTTACAATTTGGGAAAGAGCTAAGACATGGTTTCTTATCCTTTGAATATCTTTGGGTTTTAATGTTAAGTTTTCAGGATTTTATTTTTGTTGCTTTTAATAATTATGGGTATTTTTGTAAGTCTTGTAGACATGCCAGTAAAGTGCTGAACATGTAAAGCTTTAAGTTAATGCAGCACTGTAGTACATAAATAATTTATTTTAAATGTATTAATATCTAATTCAGATAAGCATTCAAGTCCTGGGCATATGTCTAACCCTGAAATATCATGTTGTGGGATTTTCCTCCTGTCTTGCTTGGATAGTGATCCAGCTCTGAATATGTCCACATCTAGATCCCACAAGACCATACTAGAGCCTTACCAAATTGGCTTCCAACTATATGTGGACAAACAGTGGTTCAGACAGAGTGGAGTAAGTTTTGAAAATGACCCCACCCTTATTTGAGGTGGTAGCCCAGCATAAGTGTATGATAATAAGTATGGAATAGACTACTTACAGACCATAGGAAGCCTCAAGATATTAAGGGTTTCAAAACCACATGACTAAATTTAAGTCATAGAATTCCAAGTAACGTAAGCACATCTTTCTGCCATAATCCATAAACTGATTGACTGTATACGCAGGCTTGGGCTTTATATCATCTGCTTCCCAAATCTGTCTCGTCCTTTAAAAAAGTGCCTGGAAATCCAAGATAATTTTCTTTGGGTGGCATCTATCACAGTATTTATTATCCCTTCAAATCAAGTACATTCTCCTTCATCAAAACATGACCTGATCTTGATATTGAGGCAAATGCCCAGAGAAGGACAAATGTATATTCTCCCTGGCATGTGCCCTTTCATTTCACAGAGTGTTTAATTAAACAGCAAATCAAACCATTTTATATACTGTAATGAGCAGTTCAGGTTAATATTTTGGTTTAATTTTTACACTTATTTTGTAACTATGAATGGGAATTTATTATCTTCCCATATTCCTCTGGACTTGGTTGAATTAAGTTTTAATAAAATACTTTATTCTGCATTTATTAGACAGCATACATTTTGCATCAGAAAGCTTGGATTGTTGATTTTTCGTTTGCTGGTACATTAAGAAAATATGAAGGTATGTTGTTCCTTTCACTTATAAAGCCTTTCATGGTATTGGACCTGGGTACTTGAGAGACCGCCTGCTGCCAATTACCTCCAATAGACCGATTAGATCCCACAGATTAGGCCTCCTCCGAATTCCATCCACTGGCCAATGCCGACTGCCGACCACCCGGAGGAGGGCCTTCTCTGTGGCTGCTCCGGCCCTCTGGAACGAGCTCCCCGTGGAGATTCGGACCCTCACCACCCTCCAGGCTTTCCGCAAAGCCCTTAAAACCTGGCTGTTCTGACAGGCCTGGGGCTGATGAGTTCCTGTCCCCGCTCGAATGGTGTGCCTGTTGAGTTGTTTTTAAAATTGTGGTATTGTTTGTCTATGTCTTTTTCCCCCCTATTTGTATCCCCTATCCCCCCCCCCCCCTGACTTGGGTTGTGAGCCGCCCTGAGTCCCTTCTGGGAAAAGGGCGGCATAGAAATATAATAAATTCAAATTCAAAATTCTTTCATGATTTGGTCTTTCCTGTTAATGGTTTGTAATAATATTGTAATATATAACAATAGATCCACTGGTAAAAGTTTCATGTTACTTTGAATTATATTAAATCTTATTATAATAAGACTTCGTATTATGTCATAAATTGTTTTATCCGAATTTCAATTCCAAGGGAATTATGGGTCCCAGAGTTTGAACACATTATGTAAGTTAGACTATTTGAGGTACATTGTTTCAAAATATTTTGCCCTATGATATACTGTTTCGCCCAGTTAAATGTTACAGACATAAACCTTTTAGTGGCATAAAGATGATAAAATGATGGTAATGTTATCACAGTTTAAATGTATATATTTTTCTGATCAGCAGGTGGCAATAGTGGTATTGACATTCTGTAAGACTTTGAATACTTTGATAGGTGGTTGTGATAAAGCAATGCAGTTTAATTATAAAGATGTATCTCCTGCATTGATATTATTTTTAAATATTATTTCCTTGGTAAATAAAATCTGAGAGCAGATATGAAACGATAGAACACACTGCCCAGGGAGTAGTGGACTTTCTTTCACTGGAAATAAAGGAATCTGGGTGGCCATTTGTTGGGTACCTTGTACTTATGGCCATAATGGCAAACCTATGGCACGTGTATCACAGGTGGCACATTGAGCCATATTTGCTGGTATGGAGGCCCTTGGAAATGAACTTCCGGTTGGCCCATTGGGCCTGTTTTTCACCTTCCCTAGGCTCTGGAGGCTTTCCTGAAGCCTAGGGAGGGTAAAACAACCTCTCCTGGCCCTCCGGAAGGCCAAAAATCAGCCGGCCGGCATGTTTTCACCCTCCCCAGGCTTCAGGAAAGCCTCCGGAGCCTGGGGAGGGCGAAAATCCCCCCTAATGCGGGGGTCACTTGCGCATGCGCGGTTAGGTGTTGCTTGTGCATGCGCAGGTGAGGTTGCTCACACATGTGCAGGTGGGTGGGCACGCACGCACGCACACAGTTTTGGCACACCTTTAGAAAAAGCTTAGCCATCACTGATTTATGGGATTCCTGCATACGGCAGGAGTTGGTTCAGATTGACTCCAAGGCTCTTTCAATCCTGTGCCTTTGTGGGCGTTATAGTTATTTATAAAATATATTTGCTACCTATCTCATTTTGAAGCTATTTTGGGTGGCTTACAGTATTAAAAGCATTAAAACTGTACGGTAAATATCCCTAAGATGATAAAAAGGAAAATTAACAATAGAATTATAATTAAAAGATGGCGAAGGAGGGAGTAGGATGCATGGGGGGTGGAATGGGGTGGGGAGGTGGGATTACCTTTTAATTCATCAACCATGGCCAGTGTGCTCCCCCATTGGGGCCCTAGTTCTTGTGCCAGAGCCAAGTCTTCAGGCCCTTACGGAAGATCAGAAGGATGGGAGCAGGTCCAGGAATAAGATGTTCCTCTCTTCTAAACTGGTGCAGCTCAAACAGACAGACTCAAAGCCATCCATGGACCCCCTCAAATAGCTCCTTGTACCTTACTATCTCCAGCTTGCACTGGTTGCTGGTTGTTTTCCGGATGTGATTCAAGGTACTAATTATGACCTTTAAAGTGCTCCATGGCTTAGGCCCAGGGTACCTGCGAGACCACCTACTGCCACCAGTAGCCTCCCACCATCCAGTGCGATCCCACAGAGTTGGCCTCCTCAGGGTGCCATTGGCCAGACAGTGTCTCTCCCCAGGGGGAGAGCCTTCTCTATGGGAGCGCCTTCCCTCTGGAATGAGCTGCCCTCGGAGCTTTGCATAATCCCCAACCTCCGGTCCTTCCGACGCACCCTAAAAAGTTGGCTTTTCCAGCAAGCCGGCCTGGCCTGAAAAGAATAAAATAAATGATTGATTTAATTGTTAATTTTAATCTAATTTTTAAATTTTTATTGTTAATATTAATTGGGCTTGTTTGTGGATACTTTATTTAATTTCCTTTTAAACTTTTTAAATGTTTTTTATTTTTTATGTTGTACACTGCCCTGAGTCCTTTGGGAGAAGGGTGGCATATAAATCCAATAAACAAACAAACAAACAAATAAACAAAGGGCAGGAGTCACAGTAGAGAAGGCCCTTCTCCTGGACCCTGCCAGCTGAAATTCCTTGATTGATGGGACATGCAGCATGCCACCCCTGCCAGTGTGGGTGTAACAGGCCAGTCCCATCTGGTAACATGGTTATATTGTAGGATCCTATCTTCTTCACAGCCTCTATTTTCACATCAGGTCAAAATACAACCAAACAGTCTTTAAAAAAAACTTCGTTTGAAGTAGCATCTCTTCCTGTATACTACTATTCAAGCTATAAAATCACTAGTAGAAGCCTCGCTCCAAATGTCTCACAAGTGAGGATTCAGCACCTGTCCCCTCCAGAACTTCCCTTTCAATAGCAGCTCCTCAGCTCTGGAATAATCTGACCAATGCAATCAAAGATTTCAGAGTGATGCTCGCTGGTTTCATAATGACTGGTTATAAAAGATCTGCCTTTGTAATGTGTATCGCAAGCATTGCATACATGTACAGGAGGTCCTTGTTTAATGACACTAATTTCGGTCAGAAACTGTCATTAAGCAATGTGGTCATAAATGTGGTCATAAATTGATAAATTGACTGTACCACTTACTGATGGTATTTCTGGCAATCATGGTTGTCATGGTTAAATGAGGATTGCATAAGTTGTTAAGCGAGGACCTCACAGGATGCTGACTTCTGACTTTCTAACTGCTTCCCCATTGATGTTGCTTGTGGGAAGCTACAATTTTTTTCGAAGTTTTTAATCTCACTTTTATTACTTTATATGTAGCTCAAGCTGGCGAACATACCTACTATTCCTTTCTCCTCCTGTTTTCTCCACAATAACTCTGTGAGTGGGGTTGGGCTAAGAGAGAGTGACTAACCTGGCTTCTAGGTCATTACCTTAACCACTATACTAAACTGGTGCAAATCACAATCATGAGAACTTGGCATGATGCAATAGCTACTCCTTCAGCGCTGTTGTAAGTTTGGTCACTGTGGTCACTAAACAAGTAGTTGTTAAATGACCTGTAAAGAGAGATGGGAGGTCAATTCCCTGGTTGTGCCCACCACTTGGAAGTAAGTAACCATCTGTGGATCAACTCATACAGCTAAGTTGACGTTTTATGTTGCTTCACTTCTGCTGCTTCTGCTTTTTAACTTTGTTTCTCTGTTTTCCTTGTAGATTGCATGAGAGGGTTTAGCTACAGCATGTTTTGTAGAAAGAAAAATATCCAAGGTTTTTCTTCTAACATAGGTAGCAATAGCAATAGCAGTTAGACTTATATACCGCTTCATAGGGCTTTCAGCCCTCTCTAAGCCTTTTACAGAGTCAGCATATTGCCCCCACAGTCTGGGTCCTCATTTCACCCACCTCGGAAGGATGGAAGGCTGAGTCAACCTTGAGCCGGTGAGATTTGAACCGCTGAACTGCAGACAACAGTCAGCTGAAGTGGCTGCAGTACAGCACTCTAACCACTGCGCCACCTCGACTCTCGGTATAACCCAACCTTCTGATATACATGCAGTGACCATGTGTCCTTTATTATAGAGGACAGTCCTCCCCCCCCCCCCCGAAAGCTGTTATCTAGATTTGTTTTTGAAAGGCTCTGTTTTGTTCTTTTTTCACATACATGTGAAAAATTTGGAAATTGAATTGTATTTGAAAAATAAATTAACATATGCTCCTTGGTTTTAGATAATTTTATTAAAATAACTGTTTTTAAATGGTTTTCTTGGTTTTGTTCTTGAACTTTTCTTTGTAAAATAAAGTTAAAAACAAACATTTTTTTAAAAAAAAATATGAACCTCTTTCAGACTTGCTCCATTTTCAGGTTTGTCCTTTATTTTTTTCCAAAAAAGTATGGTCACCGTAAGTATACAACATATCTAAAACCCTTCACACAATGGATATATACATATTAAAAACATTCCAAGTCTGGGCTAACCCCATATCAATATTTTTAATTTTACACTCACATTACAAAATGTAGAAACCATAAACAGTTCAGGCACACTGTTAAAACACAGTATAAATTAAATTTGTTATATAAATTCTGTACATAGGTAAATTAGCTTTTATGACTGACTGAAGGGTTTGATAACATGAAACATGAATAATGGGATTTTTCATTACTAACAGCTATCATTTACTTATGACCACATTGTTTTGAAATATTAATGAAAAGTGTGGCAAGCACATCATCATTATCTTTTTATAAAGATAGGTAACATCACAAAGCCATAATGCTCTTTATTTTCAAGTAACCTTAACATTTGATTGCCAGAGTGACCAAATAAGAGTAAGAATTGAGATCAGCAATAGAATTCTATGCTCTCAGTGATACATACATTCCAGTGTGACTTGAAATCTAAGTCACAGTAGGAAGATATGCTTTTTTACAAATTTCAAGGTTTGGTTGGAATGGGGGAATGCTGCACATTATTTGGACTTAACACAGTTTGGAAAGAGATTGTAGTTTGAATATGGATAATACTGCTTGGCGTAGTGTTGTATTGTTTTTTAAAGGTCTTTGCGACATAATTTCCATTTGAGGGCTCCCTCTCCCCCCCTCTCAAGATATCTATAGTTCCAGTGATTAATAGATAATCATGCTTACATCTAATCATGAGACTTTTGGGTTTAATTTTCAATAGTAGTTTCTTGTAACATGCATGTATCTAAACATTGCTAAACAGTTTATTTTTTTAAAAAAGCATTTTAACAATAAAAAATGAAAAGCACTGTTAAGCAACCTTTAGGACTCTTGCCAAAATAATACAACCCTTAAAATGTTTAACTGGTGTTGCTGAAATGCAGTATAAAATAATTTATTTTTCTCCTGTTTTGGTCTACCACTAGTATTATCAGTACCAAATTGATCTCACACTGCTGTAGGTAATACTTTACATGTTGCTTTCAGCTGAATTAATAATATAAGCTCAATGTGTCCATAATGTCCCCAGGAATGTAGGCTGACTCAGAATAAGCTTTACCATTGAAGATAATGCAGTTTTCTCTTCATATATGACACCTGGGATTCTCTTGTTGAGAATCCTGCAGAATTTGGGGAGCTCTGCTTTGCAAACCATTGTGTGTGACATATTGAAAGCTATGAGCCTGGCAAAGGAAGTCAAGCCTGGCAGAGTTACAGGTAGTCCTCTCTACTTGCAACCATAATCCAGCCAAACATTTCCACTGCTAAGCAAAATAGTTGCCAAGCGCCTGAATTTTGATCATGTGACCATGAGGATGCTGCAATGGTCATAGATAAAACTGGTCATAAATCACTTTTTCAGTGCCTTGTAACTTCAAACAGTCACTAAACAAATGGTTATAAATTGAGGACTACCCGTATATCATTAATCCCTCTTCCTTCGTAGAATTTTCATTCAAGGAGAATTGAATAGGACCAGTAACTTTTTAAGCAGGGTAGGAGATAAGAAGAGTGCTAGGCATTTCCATAGCACCAATTATGGTTTGGTATTTACACATACAATACGCTGTATGGTTATTGTAGGTGGGATTCAGTAATTATTTTATTAAATGAAAGCTGGCATCACATCAAGTTTTAAATCTAAAAAATATCAGGTATTTTACAGGGAGTCACATTTACGGTCACATTTTAGTGACTGGTGCTAGTTATTAAAATTAGCTACTATAATAATAGTTAGATAAATGAAAGCTTTGTTTTGATCGTGCAGTTCATTCCTCACCTGTTTGAGAAGCAGACTGTTCTCATTCCGTAGTGGTTCATGAAAGTTATTCATTGCCATAATTGATTCTTACTATACTTTTAGTGAAAGCAGCACCGATTCGAATGTATTTGACTGTTGCTTAGGTTTTGGATTATCTCATTCTGAAACGTTTTAAATGGAATTGAAGTAATTACATTCATCTCAAGATTCTAAATTTCTGTAATGATGTGAATATGATTCCAGAACTACAGCTGAAAGAAATACTGCCTTTTCCTATTAAATGGATAACAAATTGCATTTCCAATCTTAGGCAGGCTGCATTTTTAAAAAATGCATTCAGTATGTCCATAACTCAGTTTAAAATGACTGCCTTGCTCATTGTATAAGGTCAGACCAGAGGCTCAGTTTCGGCCGAAGACTGAGGATTCTTTCATAAGCTTAGCAATTTTCAGTATGCAGAGCTGAATCCATTTATAATAGTTTCTGATGAAATATAGGTGAATTATTTGGAATATTTTCCTCCTGTGAAACCTAGTATGTACTATTCATTCAATAAATTGGGTTTTATGCTTTCTGAAAGAGTGTGTACAATGTATTCATATTATGTATTTGAAATACAGATTTGCTTTGTTTTTTATACCTAGCCAAATCACTGTTTGCAAATACAAATAATGAAATATTTGCAACCGATACTAGCTGAGAAATCAATCTCAGCATTCTAATATGCATATATTATTTTATCACTCTTACTTAAATAAGTAGAAATACATTTGATCACCATGATCTCAGAAAGTCAAATATGTCAATTGTTAAAATCTGGCTACAGTTAGAGTTACTTTCAGACAAAGGTGAATTAATATAATCCTTGGATTTATTTAGTAGCATTTAAGGAGAAAAAGCTGTGTTCTCTTCAGCAAAAGAAAACATCACTATGTATTTGGTCTATTAAATCTAAGTCATCTTTTAGTAGATTATTATTAATAATCTAATGGGATAATCCCATTAGTATCAACTGTGGGATATTTAGTAATTCAACCCTTTGTAAATGCAGGAAATCCTGCATAAGAATATCTTCCAGATGGGCTTCTGGGCTTAGTTCAAAGGCAGCCAGAATATTGCCTCCTCCTCCACATTTTTTGTTATGTTTATTATGTTTTTAAGATTTGTATTATCATTGTTTTGGGGTTTAATTAGGCATTTTGCACTTCTAAGTTACAATTTGCTTTGCAAATTTTCTCATGCAGAACAGTGAATTATCATTAAACCATTATAAAATGGCTCTTTCATCTTCTTCCTACCATTCAGTCAACATTCATCTTCCCTAACTTAAGCCCATTAGATTAATCCTGTCTTCTGGATAAGAAGCGAAGCAACATTGTCTTGTTTTCTACATCAGACCGTCTGGTATTTGTCTCATCTTTCTCGTGTTTGCCTCATCTTTCTTAATTCTTATTCAAAAACATATACAGGACCAGACAAATCTGATTAGTCCCAAATAAGGAAGTATTTATTCTTGTTCCTAAATATTATGGTTCTATTAATGTTCATGGCACTGTTTTGTAGCTTTTTCACATTTGTTATAATCTGGAAACCTCATGTACCACTGTTAAACCAGATGTTGTCTACCATACATTAGTGTTCTGAATTTGAGCACACCTGAAGGCAGACATTTGTACTGTGTTATGCTGCAATTTATATGATCTTACTCAGCCTTCCATCAATAGCATTTTGAATGGGTTACTGCTATGAGGTAACAGTTATTCATATTATGGATCATCTGGAAAAAAGATTTCTCTGCATCTAAGATGGATCAATGGTTGAAGTATACACTTCTACTATGGCACCTCATTCAAATGTTTCCTTGATTTAATGAATAATTGATAAGAACTCATTGATTCTACAACTGTGAATTCATCTATGAAGGTCACTGCCAGCAAAAACACAATTAAGACATTTTGCCACAAAATATTTATCAGGTGCTTTGCTGAAATAAAGGCATACTGTTTTTTGTACTTTTTTCAATATCTATTCAGCCAGTAGCCCAATCCAAAAGAAACAATTCTGGATTTATTTTTGACATTCTATGTTTCTTTCTACATACAGTATTTTTAGACATATTTCTAACCATTTTTCCTATCTATTCTAGTTCCATCAGACTGAACATTCTTACAACTTAGATGTTCTTTTTTTCCTGTTTAAAATCTGAGACATCTACCTCACTATATTTTTGTGGCATTCCTCCATTTTTCAAAATTTACTACAGAAAAGAGCTAACAAATAGAGAAATAAATTTATCTTGCTTCCTATTCAGATGCTGAGATGGTTACTGAAGCGGTCTGAATACATCTATATCAGGGTGTCAAACTGGTGGCCCATGGTTCAGGTGTGTCATGCGTAGGTCACGCCTACCCCAGCTCCGGGAAATGGAAAAAGTTGCAAAAAGTCACATGTTGGCAACATGATGTGGCAAGTTTGACACCCATGATCTAGATAATTCAAATACTGTAGGTCTTTTGCAATAGCTACATGAAATAGCTACTATATTCTGACATAGTAGGTGCATAAACTGTTGAATTTGACACAAGTTTAGAATTGATCATACACAGTAGCTATATTTATATATTCACTGATTGGTTGCCTGAGGAAAATGTGCACATGCACAAAATTCTTTCTTATCTGTCATAGGCCACAAATATCTAACTAGGGTCAGATCAACATATATTTTTTTAATGAAAAATCATTCATTTAGACTGGTATTAAACATTTCTGTGCCAGCATTATATATCAGCACACAGTGAAGTAGATGTGATGGAAAGAAATAGGTTGTCAAGAAGGCTTGTGCAGATAAATAACTTAAGTTATATTCTAGAACCTAAGATTGCTTTACTAAAAGAAACAAAAAGGCTCCTTGTGACAATACCCAGAAGGAATATGATAGAATTTCAATACAGACATATTCAGAAGCAAATTAAGGTTCAAACCTATCCAGTGCCTAATGACTGCTTTACTGTTAATGTAAATACCAGTTGAGATTTTGACCAGCATGCCAAACTCTTGCATATGATGGAAGGCAGGAGTGAACTCTCTAAATTCCACCTATTGGTCACTGTGCCAATGTCCTATGTTGGAACTGGTTGAATCTTGGAATGCATTTAAATGATGCATAAAATATGTACATTGGCATGAGTCTCATCTATATATGTGGCATCAGCTACCTGTAATTCTCAAGCCAAGCCCACGCTGTGCAGGATATTACTTGCAAATGTCAGAATCTGAATTATGAGTCTTTCTGATACAATTTTATTATGAAAACATCCCAGTTATTAAAATGAAGATTTTCACTTTACTGCAATTCTACACAGTAAGCAGTAAGCTATGGATTTGTTTTACTCCCGTTACTTATAAAAAGGCTATTTGAGTATAATTTGCAACCATTGCTTGCCCTCCCACTAAGCATTATGGCAGACATATTACTGCCTGATTGTTCATTCCCCATTAGTCAACTTTCCCTATAGCTCCCAAATCTGTAGCCCTAAATGCATCTCGAAGTCAGGAATTCGAGAAAGAATGCCATAGCTGGGAGGCAGTGGCCATCGCCTACACAGAGGAACCATAAAATAAGGGACCCATCTTAGGAACGTGGTATTGATAATTTCAGTGCAACAATTCATAGACTGTAAGACACACTAGAGATAAGAGCCCTACTATCACATGATTATCTTTTCCAAAATATTTCTTTTCTCTGATAAAGAGAAAATAAGTAGGTGAAAGCAACTGTTGCAGTCCTTAACAGATTTCCTTTCTGTTAACGATGCAAGATTCTTTAAAGACTGTCGCATCTCAACAGTCAACAGAACTAGAGAATATGCTACATGCTTTATATCATAAGGGTCACATGAGAAGTCATCTGAAGAGCTTAGGAGTTCCCTATGAAGATCAAAGATGATTCGGACTCCAAACGGAAGGAGACATAACACATCTTCAACAGCTCGAAACTTTCAATATTAAAAAAGTAGCATACGTGGGTTATTTTAATATGGTTTTCTATTAGTCATTTATTTCCTGATGTTGGAATATTCTTCATTGAGGCTGAGGATTGTGGAGGAAAAATATGTAGTAGCATAATGTAATTGCAACATCTACTTTTCACAGTTCTCTTTGAGTTATTATCAGATTCACCCTGCTTCTGAGATACAAACCCTGTACTCATCCGTGGAGACTGTTTTGGATTGCAGCACCATGACTTTTCTTGCTTTTTCTTTTAGAAAGTCAAGTTTAAATAGCAATAAGGACTTGGTTCTGATAAAGCCAAGATCAAATCTCGACTGGCTTGTCACTATAAGGTTCCATATTGGCTGTAGCAACACTGTGTGCAGTAAAAAGACTACTCACTTGAGTCTTTCTGATGAATCCAGTTAATTGCGTTAGAGAGCCCCCAAACGCACACAAAAATAAAGAATAAAATATTCTAAATCCCAAATAGGCATCTTTGGAATCCATAGTGCAAAGTAGTTTTGCTGACTTAGTTTCTTCTAGTATATTTATAGATTATTGTCTTCAGGTCTTTCCTAAGATAGTTGACCTACAAAACAAAAACACGAAAGTAGTAAAAAGAGGGGAAACAAATATGGCATAAAGTTATTTAGAATTAATTTGGTCTCACTCATCTAAGTGCCAGATTTATAAAGGAAAACAGCAATTCAAGGCAGGAATAGCAACTATCAGTGTACATTCTCATCACAATGGGTAGCTACATTACAAAGTCATGAGACCAAAGACAGTTAGTTGAGAATAATTATGTATAAAAACTCACTTTTTATTATAACTATTTCCTCTGATCGTGTTATCTTGATACATTATCAAATGTGTCATCTTTGTAAGCTGCCCGGAGTCACTGAGAGTGAGTTGGGCAGCCATATAATTTATTAAAAAATAAATAAATAAAAATAGCTTGAAGGCAACAAGACAAGTTCCAGAGATAATTTTTTGCTAAACAGATGGCAAAGGTTTTTCCTGGAACCTCTACTGGGTTCATGAAGATCCAGAAATTGCGACAATGCTTTGCAGCATGCCCAGTTCCCATCCTCCATTAAATAAATGGAGCAGTAAGGATCTAGGGCTTTGAAAATCCAAATTCTGCTTTTTCATTAACACACACACACCCGCCACTATATCCAAACAGCTTCTATCCTGACCTTGATCAAACAAGCCTTGAAAACCGGACCCCTTCCTCAAGCCTTGAGATAAGAAATGTGTGGGGCCCCTTCTGAAAATATGTGGATTACAATTTTATTGCTGCTGCTGAATGCCTATTGTTCTTCTGTATTATTTTAACTGTTTTTTAATACAATGTGACGCCCAGAATAATTAGGAATTTAGATGGCCTTACAAAAGCAATAAAGAAATAAATGGCTAAAATAGCCATTGCTTTGCAAACATTCTGATCTTACCTCTCAAGTAGCTTCGATAGACATTTGCACATACTAAATTATTTTATTTTATTCATACTTGCCTATCTTGTTGATCAGATTGTGTATTATATTTATAATATGCTTTCCCCCTAGAACAGTGATGGCGAACCTATGACACGTGTGTCAGTGCTGACACGCGTAGCCATTTGGGGTGACACGCACAGGATTTCATGCGATTCATCCTCGGCTCCTGCACGGCCGCCGAGGATGAAAGAATCTGTGCTGGAGGAACGGGGGGGTGGGACGTGTGATCTCCCCCGCCCACACTCACTTACTGTATCGCCGCCGCCCCTTTCTGAGTGCAGGGGCTGCTGGTAAGGCGTGCGTGCCGTGCGCACACACGTCATCAGTGCGGCGAGGGAGGACCCGCAGGAGAGGAGCGCGGGAACAGTGCGCGCCTCTCTCCAGTCAGGCCGGCACAGAGAGTCTACTCCTGGGACTGTCGGTTACGACCGCACCACAGCAGGGAACAGCGGAGTGCCAACGGGAACTGTGAGCGCCATTAGCAGCAACTATTGGGGTGCCATGGACTTGTAATTGCCCACAATAACTGAGATAAGTGAGGGGGAGGTTGTGTTAGCTTGTTAGGCTAGTTAACCCCTAATTGGCTACCTATAATTCTATCTGCTGTCACTGGCCCACTGATGGAGCACCCAAAAAATAAAAAACAAAGGTTAAGTAAAGGGAGTGGTAGTGGCAGTGGCCGACCCTTTCAAGAGACATGGAGCGAGATGTATAGCATTATAGAAAAAAAAATGGCAGATCATTTTGCGTTCTATGTAGTGAAATGGTAGTAAGCAAAACGTGGAATATAAATAGACATTTTGAAACTAATCATTCCCAGCTCTTGGAAAAAAGTGAGGATGAAAGGAGGGAATACATTTCCAGGAAGCTACACCTTTATAAGAGCCAATCTAGCTCCATCCTTAAATTTATGAAAGGCTCTACAAATTTAAACTCTGCAAGTTTGAGCATTGCTCACTCCATAGCTCAGCATGCAAAAGCGCTTAACAAAGAAGTTACTAAGCAGGTATGTTAAATAATTTGTTTTTGGTTTATTAAATACAATTATATATTGCAATTATACATTTTTGTAGTTTAAACTATAAATTGCGCAAAATTATGTTTTTGTCGAAGTGACACACAACGCGAGTTATGCTCGATTTTTTGCCGATTTTTGACACACCACGCCAAAAAGGTTGCCCATCACTGCCCTAGAACCTCAAAGAGGCATATATAACACTGCTTCCGCCATTTTTCCCACAACCCCAAATCCTTGTTATATGGATTGCACTGACAGTGTGCCAGCTACTGAGCTTCCATGGTTAGGGGTGGACATGAAGTGGGAATTTTCCTGGTCCTATTTCAACACCAATAAAGGAGAATATTTGTAGCTCAGGGTTGAAATGAGGGCCCTTGGTGCTCTCTGATCCTGGTTGTTTTCTTGCAGACATTTCATTACCCAAACTGTTGTGGCCCAGCAGGAGCCGTTGGAGCTGCAAACAGACTCCAACAGTGAGGGGCCTTATGAGTCGGCTCTGGAAGATGTGGAGGACCCTGGACAGGGTTCCAATTCCGAGCAGGGACCAGAGAGGCTGGTTGGCCACCAGGAGATGCCTGAGGCATGGAGCAGCGGTGAAAGCCAAAGGGAGTTGGTCCCTGAGGTCAGGCCCTGGAGCAATAGTGAGGACGTCAGGCCCTTGAGCGGTGAGGAGGTGCAGAGGGAATTGGTCCCCGACGCCAAACAAAGGTGGGCAGATAAACGCCGAGAGCAACTACGCAGATACAGAAGATAATTGGACCCAGGTGGTTGTAATTAGGCTCCTCCCAAGGAGAGACTTTGGGAGGAGGCTGTTTGCAGGATTCAACTGATATACCAACGCTGGAGAAGCTCTCGGGTGTATTTCTTACCTTGGAAGTCTGGATTGCTGCCCAGGTCTTGTCAGTGTGTTAATTTACTATGAATAAATTGTCTAGCAGTAATCTTGTCTTGGAGTGCCTCTACATACGGAGGGTTGGGAGTCAGAACACCAAACTATGTAACATCATCAGTGCTAATAAGGAGTGGGGTTTTGTCTAGCCACTAGAATATAAACTGAGAGCAAACCCCACTTCTTACTAAGGATGCCACCTAGTTGGATAATGAAATGTCTGCAAGAAAACAATCAAGCTCATGGAGCACCAAGTACCTCTTATTTAAACACCTTAATTAATACAACACTCTGGATTTCAACTTTCCATCATGAATTTCAGGGACCAACTATAATAGGTTTTTTTTTTTT
The DNA here is from genome assembly GCF_009769535.1 of Thamnophis elegans. NCBI lineage: Eukaryota > Metazoa > Chordata > Lepidosauria > Squamata > Natricidae > Thamnophis > Thamnophis elegans. The sequence continues at coordinate 88,731,600 of NC_045542.1, forward strand.
AATCTTCTGGCTTGTTATTGGAAATGTCTCTTATAGAAGGTTCAGTGAGAAAATAGCATTCTCCAGAATAAGGTAGTCCATTTGTGGCTCCAGCTACAAAGGCTTTAAACTTTTATTTGTGTTGTAGGAAATCTCTCTAATTGGACCGTTGATTATTGTTTTTGTGATCAATGAAAACCAGTGACTTAGACACCTAACATATTGAAGTGAAAAAACATGAAAATTCTATGCTATAAAAAGGATAAACAAAGAAAAATACGAAGAAAGCCTCAGAAAAAGCCTTCTCTCAGAAAAATGAAGATTTCCATCCAGAGTCATCTACGGGCTTTCATTTATATGTCCAAAGAGACTCTTAACATACTGTGTAGATATGTTTAGGTATGTGTTATGAACAAAGATGCCAATAAAAATAGCAATGAACAAATATTGTAATAAATCATGCAATCATTACATTTGCATGTACCCAAAGGTATTTTAATTCCTATGGTAGCCTTTTATTTCTAGCCAAGTTTGTCATTATTTATGGGTGAGAGAGAAGATAACCTTTTCAGCAGGTTGTCCATCTTTTCTACACCAATACGAAATTTCAACTTGGATTAAAAGTGTAAGTACCTTAGGTTTTTCCATCTCTCTTTTTCTGTTTGGTTTTCTGGACTTTCACTTTCATAGGAAGCCAAATACAAACCTAAAAAAAAATGAGATTGGGGGAGAAAAAACACAAATCCATTACTGAATTACTGTTAACAGTTAACAAAACAAAACTGGATGCTTGTTAAAAGTAAGGAAACAATCTGCACAGCTAGGCCAACTTTCTTGTTCACAAATTCTTTTGAATTCTGTTAACATATTCTGTTCTGAAGATATTGTTAATGTAGCTTTACACTGAAACAGAATTAAATTATCTGGTCATATTTCCTCTTTGGTTTGCCTGATATCAATCTTCCAGGTTTGAAAGTAAAATTTTCCCAGAGTCACCTGTACAGTCCGAGAACTGCTGGGTATCTCATTCTACCTACTATATAACTGAGGTCTATGCAGTCTCTTATCTGGCTGTTCGCAAGGCAGCATCCCTTTGCCCCGTCTCCCAAGGTATTTTCCACGTACTCTTACAACAATTAAGGCCTTGTTAACTTGTATTAATTAGATTTTCAACAGAATTTTAAAAGTACCAATTTTAAGTTGAAAATAAGAATAAAGAAAAACAAATAGGTAAAGAAGAAATAAAAAGAGAGAAATGAAAAAAAATGTTTTAAAGAAGTGGCTTCCAATCTTAATACTGGCTATAAATGCACTGAGATTTTACCTTCTTTCTCTAAAGTTGCATCATAATTTCCTTCTTTCCCTAAGCTACCCTTTGTAATCATCAAATCCAATAACAGCTTAGTTACTGTGCAGAAACAACTGCATTGGTATCTCCCCTTACATTAAAACAGAACTAGTAAACTTATTGTTTCACAGCCTTTAACATCTTGGATCCGGTGCCATGCTGATACAGTGAGATAGAATATGGGAACCAAGCAAGTCAGATATATCAACACTTCCTAGTGCATAAAAGGTAGGAAAATACTTCTGCTATTGCAGTGATGTTTCCTGACAAAACATTGAAAATTCCTCATTTATTGGAAAAGCCAGCATTATCTCAGGAATGAATATATATATATAAAAAACACAAATATAACAAAGGCAACAGTAAAAATATTGGGTTTCTGTCGTGATGGGCTCTTGTGACGAGCCGAAGGACAGATGATGGAAGCAGTTAGCTTCCTCCCATAATTGGGGCTTACCAGGGGTTGTAAAAAAAAAAAATCTAATAGATACCTTCACCCTGGCTTCGCTGATAAACGGATAAGAGCCTGTGGCCTAATGGCTAAGATCTCTGCCTAGTATGCCTAGTGTGCAATATAGCCCAGGTTCAAATCCCAGTAAGGGTATGGCTAGCTGATGAGAGCTAAATAGCTTGAAATAGATCTATACTAGTCTCCCTTTATTTATCAGCACAAATAAAAACACACACACACACACACACACACACACACACATATATATATTCAGCATGTGGGGGAGAGATTAATTTACATGCTCATCTGGAATCTGCATAGGATCATATTGCACAAGGATGTACTACATAGGTATTTGTAATTACAGCTTAAAATTAATGGGTGTTTGGAGCATCCACATCTTAAAATGATAATAATTGGCTTCATACATCAAATAAAAACAAATCTGTATCTGGACCCACTACATAACTACATTTATGAGCCAGATCCAAGCACTGAAGATTAGATGATGAGAGCATAAGAAAGATATATTTATAGGTTCCATTTCTACTGTGCTCCTACTACCCAATTTCCTTCTTCTCCATGTGCCGGAAGGCCAATATAAAGCTTGTTGTAATTTGGTTTTTATACTGGAGGTAGCATTCTAAAGCATGTGAGAGCCATCACAGGAGCCATCTGATGCTCAGATGACAGGGATTTGACTAAGAAACTGGGACTTATTAGGGTGTTCTCATTTTTGCCTAATACAGTTCTATTCACATGTGATTTACAAAACTCCTAGAAATGAATCTACTAACAGTGCACTTTCCTCCTGCTTTTCTTTGCAGAAGTCACAATACTTGGGAAAACAACATGGAAGTGTGAAGCCCATAGATGCCATGTAAGCCTTTCTGCCCATTCTTTGTTCTTAAAACAGCCCCAAAATACCTGTATTTCCATGCCTGTTCCATTGCATCAGACCCCAAACCCACTGCCTAAGATGAGTGACCCATCTGCTGAAGTGCCCTTTGTCACTCCAGAATGCAAGAACCTTCAGGACGAACTGAATCTTTCTCTTTTATGGGACCAAATGTAATTGCTTCATTTGTTCATTTAAAGTTCTGACGCTTTCTTAGGGGGTTTCAAAATTATTTTTTTTACTTGCTGTATCTGAATGTATCTATAACCAATAATATCCCAAATGTTTCATATCATTTGTGTGAATTAGTTTTAAGGACTTTTATTTAACAGTGCAAAGGTCAGAAACATACCAAAAGTCTATAAAGCCTGTAGGCAGAGTTAATTCATCCATGCCTCATCTCTGACATGAGGATAATTGGATATGACTGAATTAATTTATTATGAAAGGACACAGGGTAACATGATCTATCAAGAGGATAGGAAGAAAAATCAGACAAAAGCTCCATAACAAATGGGCATGATTAACTGCATCCAAAATAACTTTAGTTTTTTTCCAAGCATAGCACAAAAGGTGGAAGTTGGCCTCTACTTTCTGTGCCTGAAGCCATCACAAACATGATTTGCAAAAGAATAGATTTGTTTGCATGTTGCGCAACGCTAGCACAGCAAGGCCTTCAGGTCTATTGCTCTGTGGAATGATTAACTATAAAAAGATGTCCTCCATAATCATCCTAATTGCTACCAATTGTAGACAATGCGGATTTGTACAAGAGCCCATTCCAAAAAAAAAACCCCATATTTTCAGTCAATCATACAGAACAATGTCAGTAGCAGATCCCTATTCATTCATGAAATCAGGGTGTTCTTACCATCTTCGGTAAAGATAGGGGCAGTATGTAAATAGTGGATTATATTATCATCACGCTCAAACGGACATTCAACTTGTTTCCATGTTATGAATTCTCCTACTTGTTTAGCCAGTTCCAAGAATTTCTGTATCAATTTTAAAAAGAAATGTTTAGATCAAAGAAAATAATATTCCAGAAAAATTAGGACTGAGTCTCCAGAATAATCCAATATTAATCTGATAACATGTCTGCAAAAAATGAGAGTATGTGATCCCTGTGAAGCTTTTCTATATTTCTGTAATGTGGAATGGATAAAATACTTTAATCTGGAATTCAACAGCTTATGTGCTTTACATAAATTTGCTGCAAGACTATTTTGGCAGCCTTCTAAAATTAGGCATCTCACTAATTAAGATTAAGTACTTATACAATATATGAATATAGCTAAGTATTGACATAATTATAATAATACATCATTAATTCCAAATCAGATTCCTTCTTTAACTTCTTTACTATTACCTCTTACTTGACAGTAAAGGCTAAATTCTTGGTAAAGACTAAGTAAATATATGAAAAAATATCAAGTTATAAATATAGTGATGAAAATTTATTCATCAATATAAGACATAAACAGTAATAATAACTGAAATTCACCACTAATAATCTATTTGAATAATTATTATCATACATATTAATTAGATGGATTATTTTTAAATACTCATTGGTATTAATAAATAACCATAAACCAAAGAATAATATATTCATTTGACATTTTTAACCTGATTAGGTTTATTGTTTTAACACAATCCTTAGAGTAGTTTTGGTAGTGAATACTGATGCAAAGCTTTATTCCAAGGGTACTTCATTCAGTTTGAATTTGTAAAACATTATTTAAAAATTAAATACTGATATCGTAAATGTATAACATATGCAGGAGCATAAACTGTCAATTATGTGTACTATTCTCACTTGGCTTCTGCAAACAAAATTGTCCCTTAAGACTTGGGTTTCTGCCCCTGGGTGGGTTTTTTTTTGGGGGGGGGGGGAGATGTTTCCCAGTTCTGCATTAGCTGCCACAGCAGCTAATTTCCATCCCAACTGCTCTGCAGGGTAGCTACTGCTGCTTCCCAGGTCATAATCCTCCCCAAAATACCTCATTTTCTTAAGTGATAAGATGGAAGACACAATTTGCTATGATTCTCCTTCCCTGCAAAATTCTGCTGGAAGAAAGCAGGCCCTGTTTGATACCCAGAGCAGGAAAGGGTGATAACAGAAAAATAGTTGCGGAGAAGAAGGGGAGCTAAAGAATCCTATAAGGAGAAAAATATAATTTTGTAGGCAAAGTAAATATCCATGTTTCTGCCTCTGACTACATCCTCTTCTATCACCTGAACAGGTCCCTTTGATCTTCAGGGGATGTTTTTTTTAAAGATGGGGAAAGGAGCTGAGAAAATTCTCTTGTGTAGCTAACTGATGTGCAGGCCTTGTACACATGGAATGCATTTGTGGTTTGAAAAAAATATATCTTGAAATAAGATTGCAAGAATCTCTTTTTATATAGAAACAAAAGCTCCATGGTATAGGAAACATTTGCGGGGATAAATAATACTTGCTGTGCTTACTTCAAAGTTGACATGCCCATTTGGAAGGCGGTTTGCACATCCCTCATTCAAAAAATAAATATCTTTGATCAGTAGGCTGAAGAAGGGGATCACAATCTGTGAAGAGAATGGCATAACAATTGTCTCTGGCTGTTCTATTATTGATGCACAAAAAACAACTCACACAAAGTAAAGAGATTAACTTTTCAATTCTAATGAACAAACAGTAATGTGAGCCAGGCCTAATGGTTCCATGAAATATCTGCAGGGCTGAACTAATCTTCACTGCACACACAAAGGCAAAGGACACAAACATAGGTACAATAATTCCACAAAGACTAAATACATTGCAGGTGTTTGACTGATTAGGTATTATTGTTTAACTGGTTAATATTTAATGGGTAAATAAGATCATTTTATGCAAAGGAAAATTTTAATGTGAATTTAGTAAATATCAACAATCTGTAGAGGAATCTACAAAGCCATGTAAACATTGACAATTAATCCCATTTAGCAAACATATGGAACAGATATTTGTGGCAAAAACCTGTGATGCACGCAGCAGACATTCCCACATATGAATAAAATATGTTTAGTTATGTTGTAACACTGGCACCCATGGATAAAATGCTTTTTATACAGAGCTTGATTTTGTTATGGATCAACACCAATGAAATCAAGTGAAACAGCATGGGTTTACTTTAGCTATATTATCCTTTACATGTATAGTTTCATTTTGAATTTGGAACTTTTCTAACTATAACTAATTCTGTATAATTTGGAGTGGATAAGCTCATGTAGAAACCAGTGCAAAGATGTAGTCCAACACCCAACTCATTTTGAATACAAGATAATTCATTATAGAAAAAGCCATTTTCTCGGATTAGCCTGAAGAGGTACAATTGTCCTACCTACCTACCTACCTACCTACCTACCTACCTACCTACCTACCTACCTTCCTTCCTTCCTTCCTTCCTTCCTTCCTTCCTTCCTTCCTTCCTTCCTTCCTTCCTTCCTTCCTTCCTTCCTTCCCTTTCCATACATTGATATCCATTTATTTTTGCAACTTAAGGCAGTGTATATAATATTCCCTTCTATTTCCCTAATAATAGCCCTGTGAGGTGGGTTGGTTCAAGAGAGAGTAAGCGTCTGAAAGTCACCATCTGGTTTCTATGCCTTTAGGAAACAGAGCTCACAGTCCCTTGGTTTCTAATCTAGAGCCTTAGAAAATACAATTGCATGTATTCTATGTGTGGTTATGTGTCTATACACAAGCACACACACACAGAGTAGCAATATTTATCAGCTTAATCTGAAGAAGTATGCTGCAGATAAGGAAAAGAAAAAGAGGGAGGGAGAGGGAGAGAGGCAATCTTAGATTTGCTTTATATAAAATTCTGAGATCAGAAACCATTGCTCAGACAAATGGTTTTCCTATCTATGCTAGGGAAGAGGGAGGAATCATTCACATTGTCCTGCAATGAAATCAGCTATTCTTGAAGATGAGAAACTGAAGGTACGATGTTCTTCTCCCAAGTTTGCTTTATCAGCAATGCCAGTGACTGGTGATAAAAACTGGAATGCTGTCAATCAAATCTCCAGAGCCCATAGATACCAATAAGCAAGTCAATCATTTGGATACATCTTCAAGTTATTTGTGATTCTTTCTCTACACTGTACCTGAAAGAGAAAACAAGCAATTTGCTTTCTTTGGGATATTCATAATAAATACATCGTTCAGTTTCTCTTCCTATTATACGCTGCTAGTAAAAGTTCAGCCTTAAAATACTGTAAAAGAGAAAGTGAAATACATTATCACAAACTGCAGAGCAATGACAGGACACAAGTATTCATTCTACAACTATACACTTGCTAATTACTGCATGGGTAACAATTAGCTGCAAGGAAGTCCTATATAAAACCTAAACAGCAGCCCCTGAAAAAGCTATAAGAAAATTCCATTGACAATATTTTGGACTCTTTTACAGATCATGCTGTGTGTGTGTGTGGCCTCTGTGCTTAGTGACCAATGCAAATATTACCCTGAACCAAAGTTCACAGAGCATCTAATGGAAATTTCACACCACAGAAGGCTGATTCAGCTCCCTAAAATATTGGGAGATTAAACAGATTTCAAAGTTGACTCTGATGGGGCAAAACTGTGGTGGAAATGCATAATGAAATATTGTGGAAGTTGGCCTTCCTGTTTTTCTCTCTTAACATCAAAGAAGCAGGTGTGAAAATCTGCTGGTGCACCATTTCTATTCATCTGTGTTAAAGAGGTTTTTAGAGAATAGGAAGAAAGTATGTAGGAAGCACAAAAGGCTAAACCCTACAATGACTGTATTATAAGACTGATTTTGGATCCTTTATTTACCAAAAGTTACAGTAATGTATATCTGTCATCTTCCAATAAGATGTCGAACTACTCTGCATGGACTCAGTAAGTTTCTGAACTCAATTCAGATTAGAGCTATAAAGTTCAAGACCAAAACATCTACTGAATTGCTGTTTCCTGCATGAGCCCATCCATCCATCATGACCTTTTTGTGACTCTAAAATCATGTGAAATAAGATATTTTTTTCTAGCAGCAGGAAAGAATAGATTCCTTGTTTTATAAAACTCTGAGAAAGAAAAAAAAGACACAATGTTCACATCCCACCATTCCCTTCTCATTGCACTTTATTTTGGTGCTTTCCTTTCCTTTCACTTTCCCTCTCTTTGTCTGTTGATTGACTGATGACTTCAGAAGACTGAAATAATGCTCGAGATTATATTTTCACTGATTGAAAGTATAAATCTATCTGATTTTCTCAAACATCAAATTACACTTTCAATGAAGCCCCTTGTATCTGTGTGCCCAGGGTAACCGGATCACCCCACGCAAGCAGCTCTAGCTATTTACCCTTAATTAGTTTCCCGGCAAAATGTTGCTATTTCTCTCAGTTTTTAATATGCTAATTCAACCATTTTTAATTGACAGGAGTTTGGATTTTATTTCTGTCACACTGAGTTCATCTCTCTCCATGCTGCCCTTTATTGCTTCTTTTTTTCATACGCTGGTTATATAAATTCCTACTGCTTTTTAACTGTCTCATATCCAATGTATGTTGATATAAATGGTAGAAATAACAAAATTAAATAATTTCAGGTAAAACTGTAAAGGGATGGATGCCAACCTCCAAAAAAGCATTGATGGCCAAGATTCTATGACATCATTTTGGCTTTCCTATTTAGCTTCCTTTATTCTCAGTATACCAAATTAAATTCATCAGGCAGTTGCTTCTTGATAATACTCCTTTAGAATGCAATGGATGTGAATGGCACATACTTGAATGTGTTGAAGATTTGCAAGGCAAATAAGATTGTCAATTAAAGTGTTAAGATATTCATCTCTTTAATTTGCCTAAAATAATTCACTTCATGATATTATATATGCCTAAATTGAAACAGCAGATTGTCTCTTGCACTCTCTTTATCTTTATCCATACAGATCTTGCTTCCGGCAGTTCACAAATCCAAGCTTCTAGGCTGACAATTTTTAACTTTTTTTTTAAAATTAGCCATTGTCTAACATAAGAAATGTAGAAAAATATTATGTTTTCTTTATTCAAGTGATAAAGAAACCAACCAACAACTCTAAGCATCCTATTTTATACATACCCTTCAAAAGACAAGAATGGAATTTGGTTATAGGATCAGCAATGAATAATATTGTCCTTAAATAAGTAATCATAAGATTTTATTACATTTTTCCCAGCATGAATAAAGATATTGTCTACTGCATCCTTCCAAGAGGTAATAATATTTTAGAAAGGGGTAAAACATCTGCTTCCAGATGTTATTAGATTCCAAATTTCATCTTCCCTCTGCAGCATGTTAAATATTGAGGGATGTTGGAAACTATACACTTGGTTCACCCATAGTAATCATATAATTTAATTCATTTTTACTTAGAATGATATATGAACCTAACTATTATGGTTTAATTGTATCTATTTAAGAAATATTTCTAAATAAATAATCACATGAATACAGTTTTCTTGGGAAGGTATTATTTGTTTTTATCTTATCCTTATTATTTTTTATAAATAATTCAAGATGGCAAACATACCTGATACTCTTTCTTCCTCCTATTTTTCTTACAACAGCAACCCTGTGAAGCAAGTTGGGCTAAAAGAGACCGAGTGGCCCAAAGTCACCCAGCTGGCTTTCATAGGTAAGGCACAGTCTGCTGGTTTCCAGCCTGGTACCGTAACCACTAGCCCAAACTAGCAAATTTTGGATAATCACAAAGGCACAAGCAGTGCTGTTTTTAGTTATGTGACAATCTTGTAATTCTGCATGTATGACATCCCCACAGCTTTTCTTTATGGAAGGCAAAATACTGTTTTACACAATGTGTAGTTAGACTGCAAGGCTAAAATTGGATGTATCCAAGTAGAAGCCCATGTTTTATCACAAGCAGCTGTCTTTCAGCCTCACTCACTTCACTTTATCTATGCTTTCTCCTCCAGGACACTAACCCGGTTACCACGTATGCAGTGGCAAAATTCTGTGCTGCTGCAATGTCCATAAGAAAAAAATTAGCTACAGTATAGTACCATCTTGTACCAATTATCTGGACATACCTTTAACAATCTTTGGACCACAATGTTATTATCCACTTTTAATGTAAATACTTTTAATTACATTTTAATGTTAGTATTTTTAATATAGTGTAAAGACAAATGTACATTGCTGGTCTTTGACCGTAATAAAGATCTTACTTACTTACTTACTTACTTACTTACTTACTTACTTACTTACTTACTTTATGGAAGGAGAAATACTGTTTTACACAATGTGCAGTTAGACTGCAAGGCTAAAATTGGATGTATCCAAGTAGAAGACCATGTTTTATCACAAGCAGCTGTCTTTCAGCCTCACTCACTTCACAGGACAAGGATAAAATCCTGGAGGTGGCATGTAAAACGTTTACAGTTATAATAAGAATATTACCTTTTCCCTGTTGCTGTGTGCTGTTAGGGACCGATGAGCAGCTCCTCTTAAGGCAGTCCTGTAGTTGTAAAAATTGCCAGTAGGATCCATCTGGTGCTGAAATAAGAGGGAGTGGTGGTGTGTGAAGAGAGAAGGGCCATGTGTAAGTTCTCGAGTCAGATAAAAGCTGGTATTATCTTTCCATCACAAAGTTTATATAACTTGATAAAAAGACTACGTCACACAAGTGAATTGAGAAGATGACTTGATTTCCCCCCCTGCAGATCAGTCACTTTCTGTTATCTCCTTTTATTCTCCCTCTTTATGTTTTTATGGAATAAATTCCTAAGGATGCATATAATACACTTCCTAATGTTAAATTTTTGGGGTATGTGGCTTGTTCCTACTTTATTTGTGATTGTATCTGGATTGAAATGAATTTACTCTTCTGTGAGAACTTTTCCATTCTGGGATATCTGGGTGAAGAATCTGACATGGTATGAGAATTCCATTTAATCATGTGACCCTCGATTATGAACATTCAAGTCTCAACAAACATACACTCTCAATGTATTACCTCAAGAATAAAAAACTTGGCTGTTTTCACTTTTGACCAGGTCTTCTTTAGCCTAGATACTGGACTCATATTCATTCCAGCTGGAGGGAAAGAAGATGACCAATGGAGGAGAACATTAAGAAACAGAATAATTGTTGAATACCCTTAAAGCGATACAGAAGTGACATGGGCACACTTACAGATGATTGCCATCAGTGAATTAAAGTTCCCTATGTTAAAGCACTCCCGGGCGACATCAATGAAGAATTCAATGACTTGTGCCCTCTGCTTCTTTTTGGCGGGCTGTAAATAAACAAGCAGATGAAAATGTAAAAAAAAATGATTGAAATGTCATCACTCCATCAATAGGAAATGTCTTATTTTTTTACTGCTCAATCCAATGTTTTAGCATGTTGGATAATCTCATTCAAATCACTTTGATTATTGACATTCACTCCTGGTAGCTCTAGGAATCAAAATTCCAATTAGACAGTGACTGAAGTCTAGTATACCTTTAAAAAATAAGTCTTCACTGCTGATCTGACAAACGTATACACAAAAGACAATTAATTCCAGAAATATCCTGTCTAGCAAATTATCAGCGCAATGACAACTATTATATTTTTTCCCAGGCTTTAATTAATTAGAGAGGCAGTAAAGGCATCCTCAATGTCTGTCTTAGTTCTGTAGACCACAAATAAGTTCATTTTTCTCCACTGCCTATGTTAGATGGGACTATTTCACCATTAAAGAGTGGGAGTCTTCCTGGACTCAGAGTTTCTGCTCAATGAGCAGATGGGAGCTGTAATCAGGAAGGCCTTTCCATATCTTCATTTGATACATCTGTTGTTTATTTGTTAGATCAGGGATTCTTCAGATAATACTTGTATCCTGGTCACCTCATTGCTTGACTACTGCAATATGCTGTACAGGGAGTCACCCTTGAAGTTTCAGCTGGTCCAGAATGGGAAAATAATGAGCATGCTTTGATATACCCATGTAACACCTATACCTTGGTTGCCATCCTGCTTCATGGTGCCATTCAAGGTGCTTATTGTTTCCTTATAAAGCCCCCAAAGGCATACAGTAGATATCACTTGTCTCCCATAGTATCTGCCTGGCCAATTTGTCAATTAAACAATGGATTCTATTGGGATCCTGGAAATGTGCCTTCTTTGGAGAACAAAAAAACATGACCTTGATGGATGGAGGGAAGATCTGTTATCAGGGCAACAAGCAGATAAAGATTGGAGAAAATCAGATTAGTGGGGAAGCAGCTGAAAGCATCTCAGGCATCCCCCAACTTCACTCGAAGATAATAGAGAAAAATTCCAATACCCAATCTTAATAAAAACAGTTTTTGGCACCCCTAGAGTCTTGGTCTACCTTGTAAGGCTGATCCTTTCTCCCTAGCAGCATCTGCTGTCTAGATTGAGTTTCTCCTTGATTTCACCCTATTGATGTTTTGAAGGACCTTGAAAACCTGGGTTTTCACCCAGGCCTTTGGCAAGTATGAGTGTCAACCCTCCTTTGGACTATGTGAGATTCTTTCATTCCCATCCAGTTTTCCCTCATTCTTCCCATCTTCATTCTTCATTGCTGTCTATCACTTCATTTTTTCTTGTTTTTAATGTGTTTTTTTAATTTGTAACCACCCATGGTCACTGAGAGTTGGGAGCATCTAAATTTAAATAATATTTATAGTAATAAGAGCCGAAGAGTCACATAGGTTGGATTTATATCTTAAATAAATTTAATCTTAAAATCACATTTATTTTTTGTGACCTAGATCTGTTCCTTTCTTTGCCTTGGGCTAACCTTCTTTGTGGAGTATGAACTCCAAGAATGCCACTCAATAGCCAAGTTTGATCCCTGGCCTCTCAATCATTCCACTCCCACTACACCAAAATGATTGCTTCATCACTGCATTGATAGCCTGATCATTGCTTGAGGTTTACTGCAACATTTCTGTGAAATGCATGCAAACTTAAAGCTTTTATTCATTTAAAAAAGACAAACTCGCTCAAACAGAGCCAAGGTGGCGCGGTGGTTAAATGCAGCACTGCAGGCTGACTGCTAGATCAGCAGTTCAGCGGTTCAAATCTCACCGGCTCAGGGTTGACTCAGCCTTCCATCCTTCCGAGGTGGGTAAAATGAGGACCCGGATTGTTGTTGGGGGCAATATGCTGACTCTGTAAACCGCTTAGAGAGGGCTGAAAGCCCTATGAAGCGGTATATAAGTCTACTGTTATTGCTATTATTATTATTGCTATAAACAATTATTTTTAATGAGAGAAGAAGAAAAAACAATCCTCCATAGAATTTATTACCAAATGCTTCCAAAATATCATAATGATGCCATCGGTATAACAGGATCTGACTTACCATACAGATTTCTGTTGCTACAAGATAGCAGAGTCTATTGAACCATTTCACATAAGCCTCAAGATTACTAGTCTTCTTCTGTTCACTGAAACAAGGCTGGAAAATAAAATAAAAATAAAAAGATAAAACATGACATGAACTAAATCCTCCAGGGTTTTTTCCCCCCTGAGTTTTCGTTGTTTAAAATTATTGAAGGTATCTAAAAATGTTGCTCAAGAGACAACAGAATGTATATTTTTGAACATGTGGACATGTGTACACACGACTGCCTGAAAGGCTGGGCATATGGAACTCTGTTTTAAATATAAAAAGATGGGAAGTGTCAGATGTCTTTGATTTCACAGCCGACAGCCCTTTCTGCAAATCAAATCGATGCACGATGAGCAATTCTGTTTTGCCAACAGCAACTGTTCAGAATGCTCCCCACCTCCACCCCATCTACTGAGATATTAACAGGCAGGATAGTGCTATTCGCAAAGAGCAACAAGAATCTTGAAAGTGAAATCAGAGGAATGTCCTTTTTTGTGTAACAGCCACATTTCATCTGTGCCTTTAACAGAGGAGTTCGTCAATGTTGACAAATGCAATGGCTGAGGCTGTCATCGGAGTTGTCTAACATAAAACAATATTTCTGAGAATGAGAAGGGAAGACAAGGGAGCGAATGCCCTGGTTCTTGATTGGAATGATATTTGCTTTGAAGAATTGTTTCTTTCAGAAGATAATACCTTTGCTACTGACCTCTTTATCTTAACCTACCTCTATATCATCAGTTGCTGTGAAACAAGTCACCCAAATGGCAAAATTCATCAGCAAATGTCATTCTTGTGACTTAAACCTTTTAGACAGAGGTTCCTAGGCAACCACTCAAACTGGGACCTCCCAGCTTTCTTTCAAATGAATTTCAATCTAGAGACTTAAGGTGCAATTCAAAAACATCTACTCTGTAGCTATTCCCACTGAGTCCAATGGGACTTGTTCCCAAGTTGGTATGCACACTCTGCAAGGTTAAACTACTGAAAAAGATTCCAGCCACAGAGAGTATTTTAAAAGCATTTATGAATCTATATATTGAAATATTTGTATAACTTTTAGCAACCGCTAGAGGGTATCAGGAAATATTAGAACAAATACCTCTTATTAATGTTATCATTTCCAGCTCAGGCCTTAAGGATACAATAAATCAACGAGGAGGAAGTTTTTATGCAGAGAAAAGGGGATTCCCATAAGTGGAATAAATATAGAAAAAGATGCCATTGGGATTTTGGGGTTTCACAATATTTGCAAATTTCTCCATTGCAGAAAACATCTCCTAAGGCTAAAGTTGATTAATGAGAGATGATGGAATTTTATGTAAAGCAGGGAGTACTTTTAAAATGCAAGCAGCCTGAAGCAAATTCAGTGTGGTGGAATATAACTAGAAAAGAAATAACACTGCTGTTGTGGTTCATGGCAAGAGGCGGCAAAAGTCATTTAAGAAGTGACTTAAGCATCCTTTTCCCAGCAATCTTGCTTGGGATGGTATTGTCTAGTTAACAAATTGTTTTGAGTTCTATTTGCTACTACAGGTAGTCCCCGACTTACAATCATTCATTTAGTGACTGTTCAAAGTTACAACGGCACTGTGTGATGTGATTTATGACCATTTTTCACAATTGCAACCATTGCAGCATCCCAATGGTCATGTAATCAAAATTTGGATGCTTGGGATCTGGTTCATATGATGGTTGCAGTGTCCCAGGCTCTTTTGCAACGCTCTGACAAGCATAGTCAATGGGGAAGCCAGGTTCACTTAACAACTAGGTTACTAACTTAACAACTGCAGTGATTCACTTAACAACTGTGACAAGAAAGGTTGCAAAATGGGGCAAAACTCACTTAACAACTGTATTGTTTAGTAACAGAATTTTTTTTTGATATATTTTTATTACTTTTACACTTAAAACAATGCAGTACCGCGAAGTCGAAGTGACAATACATTCACATTAAATACATCTAGTCTCAACCATTAACAATTAGCCTACTAAATACATTGTCTATCCTTCTCTCCAATCACAATATATACAGTTTGTTCCAGTCTTGTCACCTTGTCTTATACCAGTCATAAAATCTGAGTAACAGAAATTTTGAACTCAATTTTGGTAATACATCAAGGATTACCTGTACTTTTGGGTTCACTTTCTATATTTTTTTTAATTCTTTCATACCTGATATATTTTCTTACTTTCTTCCCTTTGCAGCAGCCTTTTCTTTTCAATCCAGAGTCTGAATTATATTGTTTTCCCCGATTCTTAAAACTTGCTGACTGATTTAACTTAATTTCATTTCTAGACATTCTTTCTTTAATTTCCACCAACATCTACTTCTCATCTATTTTTATTTCATTTAATAGCCACGTCCACTGTGTTTTCTACAGATTACACAGGCCTCCAACTAAACACACTGTCTTGGATACTGTTATACAGTAGCCAGATTTTGCAAATGCTAAATAAATAAAAGGACATGCGGCAGTACAAGCAAGGAAGACTGTACCAGTGCACAGTGTGTCTTGTTCTTTGCACCAACAACTCAGATTTAGTAACATGCTGCTCACAAGATTCAAAGAAAGAAACTCTTCATCCTCCCACGAAAGAACCGAAGTTGTGCAAAATTGCACAACAGTCCTGAAAAAGTTAATTGATCCTTCACACACACCAACTACATGCTAACTTTATTTTGTAATGATAATCGCCATAACTACCAGATGCTTAGCAGGTTTATTCAATAAACAACAGAAAGATAAGGAAATTATAGCCAAAGTGAGGTGCGGGAAAAGGCAATTCCCCCCCCCCCGCCTCACACCTGTTGTTTGCTACATGATCAGTTCCACTGCCACAACCCTACACTTCTGATATGTTTCAGCTATAATTAGAGATGAAAGAGAGGCATTTAAAAGGGCATTACAGTAAGGCTCATGCAACTGTAGCAGCCTCTGATGCAAATGTTCAGACCACCAGCCTAAATATAAAACAAATTATTATTTTTTTATTAGCATTTTACGAAAAAATGACTTGGGTTTTGGTTTTTAAACAATGTTAAATTTTAAATTAAGCCAACTTCCTTGGAACAGCCCACACTCTCTCTCTCTCCCCCTCCCTCCCTCTTCCAATGGATTCCAAGATACCAAAATGTACAGAGCAACCAACAATCTCTTGATAGGCTAATCGAGAGGTCTCAAATTGGCTAATACAATTTGAAAGGTGGACTTCAACTCCCAGGATTCCCCAGTCCACCCAACTTCAAGTTGCCAAGGTTGAGAAGCAATGCGTTAATCATATCAGTATTAATGACCCACCCACTCCTCAGAGTTTCTGATTAAATATTACAAATATTGCAAAATAAACAAAATATGCCTATGTAGCTGAAGCAGTGTAGTATTCCAGCTGCATTGGGAACCTGACGTTTTTCCAGGGTGATGTGGAAGTTGGCAGACTATTGTTAAAAAGGATAAAAGGGTGGAAAAACAAAAGCGAATACAATACAAAGGATAGCAATCAGCATGATTTTCTCTGAGATTGTTCTCACAACTGAGCTATTTCAAATGGATTATTAAAGAAGACAGATTCCTAACCTGACTATAACTGACCTGTCACTGAAGCCCTTAGGCACACTGTCTTATAATGTAGTCGGTCAATCTTTTTATTCCTTATTTATTCCAGACCAGAAAAGGCTTATGATATCTGCAGGAAAGGCAAAGTCAATGCCTGAATAAGTGAGCTTGTTACCAAAACAACAGATTTTAGACCAGAAGAGGGCTTTTATGCTTCCCAACCATCTCTTTGTTTCCTCAATTCTCTTGCTGTTTTGACCTGAATAACAAACATTCCTAACTGATCTCCAGCTTTTTGTCTCCTGGGGTTTTGAAAAAGGGACTAGACTGGCACAATCTGCCCTAGCTGTCATTTTTATGGCCTCTTCTGCCTGCCAAGAGCTCCTGCCTTTATCTTGTCAATGTGGCTGCTGTGAAGGAGGTGGAGGGTTCAGCTGACACACTACTTCCTCCTGGCAGTGTAACATCTCTGCCTGCCTGACAGATCGTGGCCTTTCAGAAAGTCAGGGAAAGATGGATGGGTACTCCTGAAGAACATAGAAAGGAAACCAAGAAAAGCTGCATGTATGTTCAATTGGTAGCATGATATTGCTACATTTTAACAGAATAACAAAATTGGAAGGGACCTTTGAGATCTTCGAATCCAACCCCATGCTCAAGCAGCAGACCTTATACCATTTCAGACAAACAGCTGTCTAGTCTCTTCTTAAAAGCCTCCAGTGATGGAGCTCTCACAGCTTCTGAAGGCAAGTTATTACACTGGTTAATTGTTCTGTTAGGAAACGTCTGATGTTTGCTAATACTGGGATTTAGAGAATGATACAAAATATTATGTCAGAAATATTAAAGGAGATCTTTTAAGAATGGAATCAGAGGTTAGTATGTACAATATCAGCGCTGCCAGTAATGATGTCTGCTTCTATGATAGATTATGTCTAAAGATGGTAATGAAGTAATGACAGATATGGAACAAATTTTATCTGATAAGATAGACAAAGTATAGAATCTACAAGAATGGTTTATGAAAAGCTTAAAGAAATCTCTCTAATGATATGAAGAAGAACTGAAGATAAATCAAATCCTACAACAA
Source organism: Thamnophis elegans (assembly GCF_009769535.1). Lineage (NCBI taxonomy): Eukaryota > Metazoa > Chordata > Lepidosauria > Squamata > Natricidae > Thamnophis > Thamnophis elegans. The sequence continues at coordinate 88,749,326 of NC_045542.1, forward strand.
TGGTATGATTGTTAGATATAAAAGGAAAGAATAGAAGGTGGCTTTATTTGATCAAGGTTAAAATAAGACATTACGTTGCACTGTTCTGGCAACCCTTTATGGACTTTTTGCTGATAGCAGGATTGAAAAGTTGATGTTTTATGGATTTGCTTGTATCTTGTCCGGGCATCCAGATTTACACATGTATGAGTTTACATATGTGGGAACAGTGAAATATTTTGTGAGAAGATTCATTTCATTTTGTCTGTAGTCATTCCCTAACTTATTTCCCACCATGGGGAAATCATACATTCATGCAATTGTAGATACCATAAGAAATCATTTAAAATGAATAATATGGATTAGACAAAAAGGAAAATATGGGCACAAATACCTTTGTGCTGTCCAAGGGATCTTTATGGCCAAATGCTTGAACAAATTCTTCAGGACCAATATGAGTCAGTCTTTCCTTTTGCAGTAGATAAAATGAGAGAATAAAAGAGCACCCCTGAGAATCAAGTGCATTGATTATTTACAGCCCCTAAAGTACCACCATCTAGAACTGGGAGTAGATTTTAAAAGTGGTTTATCACCATTGGCTGATTGGCCTCTTCTGGTTTAATCACTATAAGTAACACTTATAGAGAATCTCAGATTAAAATAGCGGCCAACTGTGTGGCACCCCAGGTCCTTAGTCCAAGTGTCTCAGGCCCATCTGGTGGTATACTATGTTTTTCTATATCACACTTCTGTATAATACTTTCTGTATCACCATAGAAATGTTATGTATGTGAATACAGCTTAGGAAATTTCCCAGAACCAGGATCAACATACACTAGGATGTTGATGTATTATGACATAAAGAACCATAGAAACATGTTATATATTAGTGTAGTGCTCTAGAAGTCTAGAAACTGGGATACCAAAGTTCTAGTCCTGTCTGAGGCACAAAGCCACATGGGTAACCTTCGGTCAATCACTCCAATCAGCCCTAGGAAATCAAGCAATGGCAAACCACTTGTGAAAAAATCTGCAGAGACTAGCCCAGGCAACCGCCAGGAGTCAAAAACTGACTCAAAGGCACAAAAACAAATAAACATAAAAGCAGGGAAGGTTAAGGGCTTAAGAAGATTGGCTTCTTTTAAGTTTAAGATAGTTCTGATATTTTTGAGCTTAAGGTATTTCATAAGTACAGATAGAAAGTCTACACACCCATATTAAAATGCCAGTTTTTTAAGATGTAAAAAAAAAAAATCAGACCAAGTTAAATCCCTTCAGAATTTTTTCCACTTTTAATGTAACGCGTAAGCTGAATTCAATTCAACTGAAAAACAAACTGAAATATTTTAGGGGGAAAATAACATGCATTAATTAATTTAACAAAAAGCTACTGGTCTGTTGCCAATGTTCAGGGTCATGTCCGTCCTTCAAAATTTATATAACATCATCACAATGTAATCTTTTGTCTAGTTTGTCTAGTTAGAAAGTTAGAAAGGACAAGTGTACAGAAACATGAATTGGTAATATTATACTGGTGTTTCTAACAGCAACAAGGAACAAATTAACTAAAAAAAAGGAAATGCTTCAGGTCCAAATAAAAAAGATTCAAGAGGAGATGCAAGCTCAGAAATGTAATCTATTTTTTTTTTAAAAGCAAATATAAATTAAAAGTGCCTCCTCACAACCTTTTCCCATTAAAATCCCACTTTTCCCCATTGGAACTTGTTACTTTTAATCAGCAACTATGGGTTGATTATGAGGACATCTTCTACACCAGTGGTTCCCAAACTTGGCAACTTTAAGACTTGTGGACTTCAACTCCCAGAATTCTCTAGCCAGCAGAGTTGAAGTCCACAAGTCTTAAAGTTGCCAAGTTTGGGAACCCCTGTTCTACACGAACCCATCTTTATGTATTTTTCTGCAAACATTTAAATACATAATAGAAACAATTAAAAATCAACTGTGGTACATGATTTAATTTTTCATACTCCAAACTGCATCAGTTGGCACCCAGCACAACCTGACCATCAGCCATCAGGTGATCTAGTCTAAATCATCTTGACCCCTTTATTGGAAATGAATTGGATTGTTTCTTAAGTAAAAAGACAGGAAGAGGGAACCACAATTGCTACTTCCTGGCTCCTGTCTTGCTACTTTTTTGCTGACAGAATACAGAGAACATTGGCAATGCAGATAGATACTTCTCTGCCAATAAATGAGTCCTCCTGGACTGCAGTCAAACAGGAATGACATTGCGATTGACTTAAATGTTCACACTGGATTATACATTTTACAAATCTCAACAAGAATTTTTCAGATTTTTTCCAGACTTTATCTCTATAAATAACCAGGAGATGAAACCAAGGATTTATTATCCACTTACCAGTTCTACATGAGTTAACTGTTGGGCCAAAGTATATGGATCACTGCAGACATTCAACATTTCTCTTTGGATGGATGGAGGTTTACTTTTAAAAGCTACCACTTTATCTGAAACAGCTGCACTGATCTTGACTATCCCTTCTTGGCCATGGTTAAGACTTGCAAGCTTCTGGTTCAAGGTTTGTAGAAGCTGATTCATCTTTTTCCAATAGGCCTGATGTGAAGAAAAGGAGGAAATGGACAATTACACACACCAAGTAAAGCATTTTTACATGTTGGGGAACAAATCTTTTGAATCAATGTTTCTATTCAAGAATGGAATGATCAGACATAGATTAGAATAATTTTACTTCCAACCATCTATTCTAGAATATCCAGTCAATTTAATTATAGTTCCACCCTATGTTCCATCCTATAGTTGTCCACCACAAGACTAGCATCTAGCCAGAACATTTGTGCTCACTGCCAATTGAGCTCACTGACCACATAGGTTAACATAGCTCCCCCCACCAATATCCTCTGTTTTACCAATCTCATGAGTCCTTCTCATTTTTAAAATCTCTGAAACATGGACTGTTGATCATTTGAAACACATGTAGAACATCTTATGCAAGAAATGCCAGTGAAATACTATCATTTAAATTGTCATGGCTGATGTATGTGCTTCTCACAGAATCCTCAGTATTCCAATTACAAATACTTACATCTGTAAAATAATCCCATAATGTTGGCAATGAGGTTGCCAACCCCATTCAAAATGATTTTGAATCATTTTACCCTATATAGTACTATGATATACATTCAATGTAGCATTGTATTGACATGACCAAAACATCTACAACACTTCTCTTAAATTACTTGCCCTATCATTTATGGCACCATGGTATTGAAGCTGCTCTAAATTATCAGGAAATTATTTTGAAAACAAAGATGAAGCAGATCACAGGTGGTATGGGTTACACATTATTTAATGAGATGTTCAAGTTAATCTAATACAGCAGTTGCTCCCAATGAAGTAAAAACAAGAAAAGACGCCAAATTAATTGAGGTTAATTCTATCAATATGGGTTTTTAAGATGTGCTGAAGTTCAGAATACAAAATTGGGCAGCAATTCTGTTCTGAATAGGCTGTTGATTATAGATGAAAGTATGCCCAATATTTTGAAAAGATTGGATGGGGATAATAGCTATCCAGACTAAACAAACACATTAAATATTTGTGGTTTGGAAATCAACCTCATATTGAGAAATACACAGACACATTTTTTCAGTAATTTCATCATGCATTCCATCTCTTTAGCGGGATGTCATTGATCTGTCCTTTAACTGATTTTAATCTATAGATCTGCATTACAAAATATCTGGAAGATGCATAGGGGTGTAAAAAATGTGATCAGCCATTTGTTTACTTATTGAATTATATGGCAGCCTTAAAGATATGGAGAACTACAAACCTGTTATAGAAACTGGCATCTGAGAAGATACATTATTGACTATAGCTATAGTTTCATTATCTGTCTGCCTGTCTGCCAAGAAAATTCAATAATTGCCATCATATGACTTATGTATAGGTTTACTGCCCCAAAGCTATTTCATTGAAATGAGGCTGATCAAAGCATTTACATTATACTCATCAATGGTAAAATTAATCAAGGTGATTGAAAAATCTGACCTGCAAGGAAAGGGAATCATGTGAAGCTTCTAAATGACCTATAAAGACAAGACGAAACAATGGGTGGGCTCTTAAGGGAAAACTTATTTAATACTGGTCTGTGTACATTTACAGTCTCCTGAATTTTCCATAAACTTCTGAAGGATGTTTAACAAGGTTTGAGTGTTGGAAGGGAAGGCAGCTATGCTTTGAGCCTTCTTGTTAAAGTGGACATGAGTCACTGTGGAGCAATTGATACAGAACCCATCAGCCAGGTCAATGTAACAAGTGAGGCAGGTCACAGACAGAGAAAATCTCTATGGATTATGTCATCTAGCCATATGACTAAGAAGAACACAGGAAAATACTACCACAGGCATTCTGCAGACACGAACTGCTGATGCTCTGGATGGCTGCAAATGGGTAACTGTGGATGGCTCATCACGACTTCCAGAAAGAGGTAATGAGTCCAGCAGTCTTGATGTTCTACTGGAAATGTGATGAAACGTCCTGGCTCCCAGAAACAGTTTCTTTTTACTAACGCTCCCAGTTGGAGTGGCAACTAACATAGTTTTGAGCAACGAGGGTCAGTTCAGAAACTATTTCTAGTTATTTCTTCCCCTGAGATGGCCCATGAAAAAACCCTGCCATACTTTCCCACTCTGAACACTATAGGGCAGTGATGGCGAAACTTTTTGTAAACATGTGCCAAAATTATGCCCGTGGGCACCCCACACCCAATGCAATACATCCGCCCATCTGCACATGCACATGTGACCCCCGCATATGCATACTCAACCCCCCAAATGTGGGTGAGGAGTTCTTCACCCTCCCCAGGCTCTGGAGGCTTTCCTGGGCCCTGGGGAGGGCAAAAACAGCTTCCTCCCCTGGTGGGTCTCCGGTAGCTATATTATTGCTGTTAGCTGCACATTCAGCCAAACGTTTTGATTGGATTTGGCATTTTTGTCCACCTATCAAGTCCTTCCCAAGGACCTGGGATAGAGAGATACTGCTGCTGAATAATAAAGGGATTTTTGCGGGATGTAAGCAGTTCCAAGTAAAGCTGCCTTTTGCAATTGACTGGTGTTGATTTTGTCAATGCCAATGGTGTTCGACTGATGCTTCAGATACTTTAGAATTGCACTAATTTTATTGGTACTATCTTTGCATATTTTTTTTTGCCATAGCCGTTCTTCTTGTAGGTTCTTATATTGTGTGATTTTCTCACTTCTTTCTCTTCAATTGTGTCTCTAAGGATTGCAACATCCGCTTTCCAGACGTCTTTTTTACCAATAGTTAAGTCTGGGTGTTGTTTCGCAGGTGCTTGTCTGTTTGAATTCTAAAGTCCCAGAGCACTTTAGCGTCTTCATTTTCCTATTATCTTTTTTATTTTGTGGTTCAAGGAATAGATGTTATTTGTAAGTAAGCAGAATTTCTTGCATATATTTTCATGTTCCATTGTTGCTACTTTGTTATGTTTTTGTTTGCAGACAGTCTGTGGGATCTTCTTGTGGCAGCTAACTGGGTGGTCCACTGTTTCTTCAGCTTCATTACAGAGATGGCATTTTCTGCCTGTTGCTGATTACTCTGCTCTGGTCTGATATGCCTTTACTCTCAAGGCTTCATTTTTGTGGAACCAGAATTAGCTCCTTTGGTGCTATGTCTTTCTTATTGACAATGGTTAAGTATGGGGTATTATGATTATACATTTAATTAATCTACAGTAAGTATCCTCAGAGCTAAAACCGATGGCCACATACATACATCACCACGATGTAGATGTGGAGAATCTAGAAAGAGTGCCTAGAAGAGCAACAAAGATGATTAGGGGACTGGAGACTAAAATATATGAAGAACGGTTGCAGGAACTGGGTATGTCTAGTTTAATGAAAAGAAGGACTAGGGGAGACATGATAGCAGTGTTCCAATATCTCAGGGGTTGCCACAAAGAAGAGGGAGTCAAACTATTCCCCAAGGCACCTGAGTGTAGAGCAAGAAGGAGTGGGTGGAAACTAATCAAGGAGAGAAGCAACTTAGAACTGAGGAGAAATTTCCTGACTGTTAGAACAATTAATCAGTGGAACAGCTTGCCTCCAGAAGTTTTGAATGCCCCAACACTGGAAGTCTTTAAGAAGATGTTGGATAGCCATTTGTCTGAAATGGTATAGGATTTCCTGCCTAGGCAGGGGGTTGGACTAGAAGACCTCCAAAGTACCTTCCAACTCTGCTATTGTATTTGTATTAGAGTTTACATTAAATTGACTATTGTATTCAAGTTTTAATGTTCATTTCTCTCCAACAGTTTCATTGCCTTAAAATATCCATAAAAACAGTCATGTTAATACTTCATTGGGTGGTAAATGTTTTATGAAATGTTTAAGTTATTAGTCTGTTCTCCAATGCAACTCCTATAGCTCCAGTCTCTGTCTCACACACTGACACTCATTCAAGTTTAATGCTATAAAAATACATGGGGAGTAACACACAAAAAATTATTCAAATGAATTCACAAATTACCCCACTTCAGGGCTTGCTGAAGAAGCCAGGTTTTTAACACTTTCCTGAAAGTCAGGAGGAATGGAGCCAAATATACTTTAGAAGGGGTAGGTACAGTGTCAGAATCTAGTCTGATGCAAACCCCAAATCCCCCTGGATGGAAATTGCGTTGTCATGGAGACCAATTCTACAAGAAGTACATAGAAGGGCCTTGTTCAGCAATAAAAACCAAAGAGAGTTTGAATACTAATGTATAGGGTACATTTTGACCGTCACCTTCAACTCTGCTGAGTGCCAAATGTTGAAGGATACATATGTTCTATTGGCACGTTCTTATGCATGATCAGTCTGGAAAATATCATGTGTAGCACAAGGGATCAAACTTTGAATGACTGGAAGCAGGGCTTGACATTGCTACGACACAACATGCAATCTTGGGTCTCCAGGATTGTTGATATCTCTGTTGCTGGATGATCCTTTTTGGATCTAAACCGTTCTGAAGGAACAGTGATAATGAAGGGTATGTTCTGCTGATTTCAGGGGCATCGCAAAGCCCCTGATTGATCCAGAGAAAAGCTCTTTTTGCCGGCTACAAGCGAAGCAGTCAATATGGTTGCAGAAGGACTTCCTGGGGGCGTGGCCTGTTGCCGAGGAGGGCTCCACCGAGCTCCTCAGAGATCTGGTCTGTATATCTAAATAAGATCATAGATAGCACCCCTTTTTGGCAAAAAAAGGGGCAGGGAGTAGCTCTGTAGGCGAGGGTCTATTCGTAAGCCACAGCCTTTTTCCCTTTTTTGGCTGTGGACAGAGATTAGATCCAGCCGGAGCAGAGCTTTTATCTCCAGCCAGTTCTTCTCAGCTGCCTTTTTTTTTTTTGGCAGCCCCAGACAGGCTAGCCCCCCCCAGGACAAAACAAAGTTTTTTCAAGCTAGAATTGATACGGGCGGGTCCCACCCCTGTGAGATTTATGCTTTTATTACTATCTTAAATACCAGCACCATTTGTCTTAGAGACTTCTTTGTCTAAATGGACTTCAAAATGGCGATTTCTCTCCGTGGATGATTGATAGTGGATGTACTTAGCCGGTTTTACCTTCCTGCAGACCGCTCCTTAACAAAATAAACTCTTCTTCTTTGGAAATAGAGGGGAGCAAAGCGCTGCTTACTTGTTTATTTATTATGGCACCCAGGTCAAAGAAGCGTCTTGCTACAAATGTGTCTAAAGAATTTAAAGAATTTTTACTGGAACCACAGCCTTTGTCTCCTATGCCCTCTACTGGAGAATTTCTAACACAGGAATATTTCTTTAAAATGTTTAATGCCTTTAAACAAGAAATTAAGGAATTTGTATTGGAACTATATGATGATTTAAAGTCTAAAGTTAATTAAATGAAGGCGAATACGTTTGCAGCCGTGTCTGCCCTGTCAGATTACTCTGCTGAAATAGAGAACAAATTGGAAAGTTTGGAGAAGGCTAATTTTAATTTGACTACCAATATTCAAATTTTACAACAAAAAATTAGAGACAATGAAGAACAGCTCATGATGATAAATTTTAATAGGAAGGCATTTGCAATAAGAGTCAGAGGATTCCGTGAAAAGGAGCAAGAGAATTTGAAACAGACCTTTGCTGAAGCCTTCAGCTATGCGGTGGGAAGCCCGGGACTTAACTTTGATTGGCAGATTCGGAAAATCTATCGCCAGAACTCATTGATAGCGGAACAGCGACAGCTCCCGAGGGATATAATTATACATTTCTCTACAAAAGAATCTAGAAATGCGATTGTGCAAAAGTTTTATAATAACAGTCTCCGAGTTGATGGCCAGAACTTGATTGTCTTCAAAGAAATACCTTTCCAGATGTTAAAGGCAAGAAGGGACTACACCTTTTTAACTAAGGAGCTTAGGAGTCAACAGATTCGATACAGATGGGAGGCCCCTGCCGGCATCACGGTTACATTTGAGAATCAAAGATTTCGTCTTAACTCTGTTTCGGAGGCTCAAGATTTCTATTGCAGGATTCTGAAGGCGGGACTTCCTGACTCGCTTGGAAGAGAGGAGAGACAAGCGGAAGGAGAAGGCAAACGGCAGGCCATGTGGTTGCAAGATGGAGGGGGTAGCCCTTCCTCCCTCGGAGAAGCAGAAAAACAGAGATCGAGAATTTAGACATTTTAAAATACTCGCCAAAGTTGAGGACTGAATGGGGGTTTGAGACCTCTCTCCGGTAGAAAAAGCGGACTAATTCTTATTAGAAGGGAAAGCTGGGTGAAACTACTTTGAGCTAGATTTTAAATTAACGTTAGCATAAATTTGATAGTGGTAAACATCAGACAAGCAAGGGATGAGGGTAAAATATATGTGGAATGATTTACGTTGTTTAAGGCTTATTAGAACAGAAAGCCGGTTGGGATTATCTTAAGATAAGTGTAAAAAGAATGCGGAATGATTTATGTTGTTTAAACTTTGTTAGAAGGGACTATTTTAAAACAGAAGGTTAACTGACTCTTGCTGAAAGTATTGTTTGAATATGTGGAATGATCCATGCTATTTAACTTTTATTAGAAGGGAAAGTTGGTTGAAATTGCTTTGAGTTAGATTTTAAACAAATGCTAGTATAAATTTGATAGTGGTAAATATTAGACAAGTAAGGGATGAGGGTAAAATGCATGTGGAATGAACTACGTTATTTAAATCCTATCAGAAGAGAAAGTCGGTTGGAATTATCTTAAGATAGAAATTGATTTCTGTGTAAAGTAATATTTGATCTACGCTGCTTAATTTTACTAAGAAGGGGAAGCTTGGCTAGATTATTTTGAATTACTGTTTGAAAAGGAGGTTAAGAAAGATCACTTACGCTGTTTAAATTTTACTAGAAGGGAAAGTTTGATTACTTTTCTGTAAAGTCATATTTGAATATGTGGCATGAACCACGTTGCTTAAATCTTATCGGAAGGGATCATGAGGTTTAGGAAGAGGAACGGGAGAGTCTACAGAAGGTTGGGGTAAATAGCAAAGAAGTAAGAGACGAGAATAAAATATAGATAGAATGATTTATACTATTTAAGCATAGATAAAGATGGGGGGCTGAGATCAACACAAAGAGTGGTTTCTTTTTCTTTTTTTCTTCTTTTTTCTTTTCTCTTTTTTTTTCTCTCTTCTTTTTTTTCTGTTTTTCTTTCTTTTGACATATTACTTTTATTTTTTAATCCATATGTATACAAGATATTTTAGACAGAAGGTAGTGCCAGGTGTGGGCCCTGGGAAGTCGGGAGGATTGGGGATGGGGATTTGTGGGGGGGGGGGTGGGGGGGTGTTAAAATAGTCTTAATAAGAATAAGAATGTATTTATATACGGTGGTTTTTTCTTTCTTTTTTTTTTTTCCCTTGGTTCATTTTACTTTTATCAGATCAAACAACACTCGAATAAAGGCATACACCAAGGAGGGAGGTAGAGGGAAAGAAGAGGGAGGAGTAAGGAAGGAGTAAGGGGAATGTAAGGAGGGTGTCTGGGGAGTAAGGGGAGAAAGGTTTGTGGGGAAAGGGAAGTAGGAGGGGAGTGTTAGAGGGAGAAAGGAAAGTTGGAGGGGGTAGATGGGGTGTATGGAGGATGGAAGGGTTAGGTGGGGTTGTGAATGATGAGTTGTGTTTCCTTTTTATTTGTTCGTTTTATTCCCTTTTTCTTTTTTTCTTTTCTTATAGTAAATACCCTGTATATAAGTGATTGCAAATGGAATGTGAAAAATGAATAAAATATATTTTAAATAAAAAAAAAATATGGTTGCAGAAGGTTGGGACAAGCTTCTGAAATGGAAGCAGCACAGGAGGGACAGTGTGTCAAAATGGTTAGAACAATCTTTATTATTAGAGGAGAGAAAACCCAAAAGACTCAGAGTTAAAATAAAATTGAAGACAGAAGTAAACAAGAAGCGAATTTACTCTGATTTAAAACTATGTTATCTTTTACTCTCACTTTTAACTGGACTGGTCTCCCCCCCCCCTTGTTCCTCTATACTTTTCCCATTTTTTGTGTTTGTGGATTAAAAGCCTCTTTCCTTGCAAAGCTCAGCTGGATAGTAATCTTTAAACAATTTTTTTCTTTCCGGAGAAAAACCCTTTCCGGAGTTCGGAGTTTAGAAAAGAGAGCCAAAAACAGAGGAAAAAGATGTAACACTACCACTAATGGTTAGAGGCTTGGCAACATCTGATATTACTATCAGCTTGGTTTATTGAAAGGGTCAGTGGAAAAAACTGAATTTGATTCAAACCTACCAAAAGCCTTGGATGTTTTAGTGGCAGTGTTTATAACTTGGAAAAATGGCACTATATGAAGAAGAAAAGGAACTAACATTGTGAAAAATTATGTTAGAAATTCAAAAACTCTTAATAACTACAGAGAGAATTGAAGAGAGTCTTGAATTTATAGATCAAAATACAAAATATCAAAATACAGAAAGTACGGAGGGAAGAGTTGAGAATACTTATAAAACAACAATGAAATTTGAGGACAGAGTTCAAAAAATCATAGAGACATATGAAAGTGATAAGAAAATTGTTGACATTGATAGCAAATCAAGTGTGGAGGGAAATGATAAGTGCGGAATACAGAAAGGAGATATCGATGAACTGGAACTCTATCTCAGATGTCAAAACATAGATGAAGAAAGGGGAGAAAATTTGGCAGAAACAATGAGAGTAATTTCGCCCAAAACACCAGTGATAACAAAAGTCAAGCAGATGAAAGGAACAGATGGAGGGTTTCAAATTCTTTTAAGATATCCAATGAACAACAACATTGTCAAGAGAAGTCCCGCGATGAGCCAAGGTGGCGCAGTGGTTAAATGCAGCACTGCAGGCTACTGCTAGATCAGCAGGTCAGCGGTTCAAATCTCACCGGCTCAGGGTTGACTCAGCCTTCCATCCTTCCGAGGTGGGTAAAATGAGGACCCAGATTGTTGGGGGCAATATGCTGACTCTCTGTAAACCGCTTAGAGAGGCCTGAAAGGCCTATGAAGCGGTATATAAGTCTACTGCTATTGCTATTGCTAAGTCCACATAAGACTTATCAAGAAAACACTTAGAATACATTCTACAAATGGCAAGAGATATTGAATTGCACTATTTCTGGAAGGATACAGGATGATGAAATGAAATGTCACAATAAAATTTAGTTAAATGTAATTAAACTTTGAGTATTATGTATAAGATAAAGTAATAATAGCTATAGTCAAATAAATGATCAATAATGATAATAAAGCATTTATATATACTAGACTGATAATATGAAATTTTATATAAACTGTAAGTGAGGATGATGGAGAAGATGTTGAAAAGCCTTTTTTATAAAAGATAAATAATTCTATGTAGAATAGAATATAAAAATGTAATGTCATTGGATGATTTTAAGATGATGTAATGAAATGCCATAATATAAATTTACTTCAAATTCAATATGCCTCATATAAAAAGGATGTAATAATAGCTATGCTTAATGGAAGTTTAACAATTATAATAATTTGTATAAATGTATATTAGATTGATGATACTAATAATGGAAAAAACATGGAATTGAAAATTATTAGAAAATGTTATTAATGCTAAATAATAGAATGATTTAGAATAGGATACAAAAAAATTCTTTATTACTGGATATATTGAAGATGATATAATGAATCATAATATAAATGGATACATAGTTAGAATACCTTGTTTAAAATGGTGAAAACAATAGTGATAATTAAACAAATGAAATTCAATAATAATGTATACAAAGATATTTGATTGACAATAAATGATTTTTGATAAAGCTCAAGTGATGACTATAGAAGGGACAGAGAAAGAGTTTATAACCAATCAACACACTGTATGTAATTGAAGAGGTTTTTTTATGTTATATGTTTTGTGTGTTTATGTTTGTTGGGAAATAAAAATTTTATTAAAAAAAACTTTGAATGACTGGAAGCTACTTTAATAACCACAGGGGGCATAGAATTCCTCCTATTTTTTGGGATTAGAGGGTAAAGCATGTTTTTAAAAACTGTAGATGACCGGGCTGAGGCCGAGGGTGGGCGTCAAATGCGTCATCAGTCATGAGTCCCAGCGTGAGAGATCTAAGAGACCCAAGTCCAGCCCACCTTGAATGCCTTTCTCAATTCCCGCTAATTTCCCTTGATCGTTAGTAACTCAGATTCTTGTAGAGAGCTGAAGTTTACAATAAATCTTGATACTCATTTGAACTGCCTGACTCTCCTGATTTCCTCAGCGCTTGACAAAAAATGTTTTAAAAACTCTTCGGCTTCTGTTTTCTTCCTCAAAATGGAAAACAAGCACACATGTCCAAAAATGTACTGCAATCCTGGGGTAGGAGTGTAATCGGAGGGAAGGAGGGGGCAAGATTGATTTGGTTCTGGAACTCAGGTTGCCCAACTCTGATAGAGAAAGCTCATGGAAGGGGATAGGAAAGGCATATATGGAACATATTTGGGATACCGATTTCAGGGTGAGCTTAATCTTTTATTCTATGAAGAAAGTCCTTTTTCTTGAACGATCCCATTGACCAAATGAATTTAACTTGCAGTATTTTTTTTTTTTAAAAATAGCTCATGTTAGGTAAAAGTATCCTATTAAATTCAATTTCATTTTTTAAAATTTTTAAATATCCAGATCAGAAATGCTAAAGCACTAGATGTAGAATAATCTAATTAATCTAATGTTATTAAACAACAAAAAAGAAAAATTCCATGCTGTTTGGGGAAGAAAGTGACAGGGTGAGCGGAATGATGAGACAAAAGTATTCATCACAGCAGGAAAAAAAATATGGATGGTGTTTTTCTTTTCTGTACTTTAAGCCAAAGCACATCATTCTTAAGTAACAATGCATTTAAAGATGATGGCAAGCCCCAGCAGGTGGCTTAGGAATTCACATTTTAATTAAGTCTTTTCTTTCAAAATGCAAAGCACAACTCTTGGCAAAAAAAGAGAACCTTTTTAGTATGCTACATACCTTTCAAAGCACTGCAAGGAGCCTCAAGAAATGGATAGGACCACGAGCAGGAAAAAAATATTGCTGCAAGGTATTATTGTAAAATAGTATCAGCAAGAGAGATAATGAATTCAATGAAGCTAGGATTTTTCTGCACATCTGATTCTGTACTGTACTTTTTTGTTCAAATAAGAATAGGCCAACCAAAGCCAATTAATTACTGATTTTGATCAAGGAAAGTGACACACTCATAACCCACAAATATAGCTACTATTCCAAAAGAAAGAAGGGAAGGCAGTAGAGGCTGATGGACTTCTGTTTGGATTTTTTTTTTGGCTATCTCAATGATCCAGCATGTATCAAAATTATGTCTCATGTTAGTCTTTTCAAAAGGCAGCTAGAACATCTGGTTCTAACCTGCATCAGATGATTACTAAGAATTACTTTGCTAGTATATGAAATTTTATTATTTGTTCATTTGTTCTTTTGTTCGTTCATTATATTGGCTGCCCATCTTACCATAGGGTAACTCTGGGCGGCTTCGAGTTACATAAAAACTAAAACATAAAATATTAAAAACAAAGAATAAATCCAAAGACACGTGGGGGAGGGTGGGGGTGGAAGAAGATGAGATCTATTACTACTCAATCAATCACCTTCATTGTGCTGATCCCCTACTGGTGCCCCAAGCTGACTGGCAAAACCACATATTTAGGTCCTTACAAAAAGATATGAGGTTGTACTGCACTTGCAACCTCCATTAAGTCTTCTTTTTTGGTACGGATAGGTAGACTAACTCTTTCCATTTGTTGGCTGATGTATCATTCTTTGGATTTCCTAGCATGGCTTGTTTAGAACCTTGACAGATTTTTCTGCTCTTGGTGGCTATTTTTGTGTTATATATATATATATATATATACATATATATATATATATATACATACATATATATATATATATACATATATATATATATATATATATATATATATATATATATATATATATATATATATATATATATATTTGGAAATAGGAAACACTAAGGTATATAGAATATTAACATATTTACTGTACAGTATTTCAGTAATCCATTTCCATATTTTGATCTTTTTTTAATTAGTTACTGTCTATTGGTATCCTCAAACCCCAGTTGGAGACTGGAATGTCCTTCTGAATGCAGTCATCTTTTGGGAGATGTTCCTTGTTTTTCCATGATTGTTTCCCTGTCTCTATAGATATGATTGTAATACTGTTTTTATCTCTTCTTTACAGCTCTCTGAAATTCTTTATTAAATTCTTTCCTAAGAACTCTTTCTTGGTTTTAATTTCTCTTCTCTTTCTGGCATTTCCCAATATATACTGACATCGTATTTGTTTTCTTCTGATTTTTAGACTTTGACAGTCTATCTTTCATGACTTTGATTCAATCCGCAGCTCCTTAGTTGGCTCCCTTAAGGTTCAAGACTTCAAAGTGATTCTTGATGTTCTCCTTGAAAATGGGGAGTAGATGCCAACATTCAAGTGTGAAACCAATTGGTTTACTTTTCCAGCTTTACCTTGGTTTGGAAATTGTATCTGAGTGGTTTGCGACCTTGGATATGTCTTTGTTATTAAAATTTGGTCCTTCCATCTCCTTGCATCAGTATAGTTAATTCAATTTTTGGGTATTGTCTGGAGATGGCCATGTATATAGGTATTGTTTTGGTTTTGCTAGATGTTCTAGCTATAAAGAAATCATTGGAATAAGTGTTATTTTATCTGGGTTTCTTTCTGCCCAAATAGCTCCCAGCAAATAAATCTTTGGCAGTATGTGTATTTTGCTTCCTTTGAACTCTCATAATTATGCTTGCATCGTTTCTTTGTTCAGATTGACAGATCCTGTTTAATGGCTGGCCTCTATATCTGGCCTGATTCCCAAAAGCTCCACAGGGTAAATAGTTTTTCTAAGGAATTCAATTTTAGGAATATGTGTGTGCATATGCATATATGAATATGTGTGCCATAAAGGATTTCTCTGCTAGCCTAACTTGCATTTTAAAAATGTACCCATTATTGTTGCTACTAGTGATTGTTAAAATTTTATTTCCTGTTCCTTCCCTCACATGTGGGGCTCACCACCCATAGCTCCTACTTTGATGTAAATCAAAGGCTGTCATTTTACCCAAAGCAGAAAACTAACATGTTTTTATTTTACTCAGCAGGATTGGAAATCAGAATTTAATAAACCTGAATGCCAACACCTCCATTGGTGGCAGAGTAAACAATAATTAAATAAACCAAAAATATATGTCAGTATTTCAAGATCCTTCTAAAATGCCATTGGATGAGGAAGGTTGGGTAGAAAGTAGTAAAATTTTAAAAAGTAGATAATTACATAGATTGGGACAAGAAACAGCATATAATTGAGTATATAATAACAGAAAAAAGAATCCAAACTGAAAGCATTAAAGAATGTCCTCCTTGCCATAAGACTGGCAAAGTGAGAAGAAAAACAGAGTTGAATGTACTTAAGAAGGAAGCCCTGTGTGTCTTTCGTCTGAAAAACAGCAGGAATAGAAAGTGTAGTCAGTGAAAGCCAATGTAGAAAAGGGCATGAGATAAATTGGATATGTTTCATTCTAGTCACTCTCTTTTTGCTTTCATTCACCCAATGAGTGAAGTATAAATTGCTCAATTTCCAGGGTTATAATACAAAGAAATGCAAAAACACAGCAATGCATATTCTGTTTTTTTTAAAAGGTCCTATCAAGGATTCAGAGAAGTCCATCTCATTTAGTTCTTAATAATCAAAGTCTCAGTATCCTTCTTTCCCTCTCTCCCCAATGTTGGCCCCATTAATGCCAGCCAAATCTGTTTAGCAATGCCAATCATCCTAGACCCATATCTACAGCCCCCAAACTAGACAATCATGCTCACAGCCAATGAAAATGCATTTCTTTATGCGTGTTCCTATGGTTACACTGAAGAGATTGAGGAGTTGCAACACAAAGCTGGGCCTTTTCATCACTGTTTTCTTTTGTTCCTTCTTTCCTATCTGTTCTTTCTGAATCAACATGTGTCAAACATAAAAGAATGTCAAACCTCAAAAGCAGTAACTATCTATAACTCTTCTCCATCTCATTCCTGCTGTCAGAAAATCACTAGGTAAGTGGGGCAGATGGATGAGATGAAAGCAACCAGCTATGAAAATAACTGTGATAGAAATAGGTGAGGAGACACACTGCACTGCATCCCAATGCTATTGTTAGGTATACAAAAGATGGTTCAATTTGGGATCAATTCTAACAGTGATTAGGACAGTTCATCCCAATATTTAGATTTTTATTTATATATTGATAGGTTGATACCGTATTTTTTGGATTGTAAGATGCACTGGAGTATAAGACACATCAAGATTTCAAAGAGAAAATGAAAAAAATAGTTTTTGGTCTCTGTGCATCCGGTTTTCGTTCTCTCCAGCTTCCTGGAGCACTCTGCAGGTCTCCCAAACCCTCAGCACGTCCTGTTTTTGCAAAAAACGGGTGAAAAATGGGCCCGTTTTTGGCCTCCCAAATTCCCCAGACGTGCCATTTTTGCTTTCCCCAGCCTGCAGGAGCACTCTCCCAAACCCTCTGCATGCCCTGTTTTTGGTGAAAACGGATGTGCGGGGTAGGGTTTCGGGAGACCAAAAATAGCCATATTCGGTGTATAAGACACACCAACATTTCCAACCTGTTTTTTTTTGGGGGGGAGTGCATCCTATACTCCAAAACGGATGGTAATTGATATTATGTATTTATGTTGTACAACACCCAGAGTCACATTGTCTGAGTTGAACAAGCCTTATCAGCATTTAATTAAGTACTTATGCCCAGTTCCTTACTGATGCAAATCTGTGATGGAATGTAGTCTGGATTCCCAGGCAGGAGGGAGGTGCATTCTAGAGGAGCAAAAGACAATTCGAACCTATGCTTGTTACCACTTTTCTGTATTCAAGTTCCACAAACAGATTTGTTATAGAACATTACAATGGAAAGTGAAGGCTATGGCCTGGCAATAATAATTAAACATGAATGATCTGGCAAAAAATAAGATAACTAGTGCAGAGTGAAAGTTTGAAATCACTGGAGGCGAAAGCATTTTGAAACTAATTTATCTGAGGAGGAAGTAGCCCTAAAGCAATATGTAACCCATCTATCTCCTTTATTGTGCCCTAGAAATCCTAGAAATCAACTGCTTGTTTTGTCAATGAATACTGAGAAGTGATGGCATGATTTCACGTTCCTGGCAGGAAAGAAAGAGTTCTGCATTAGGTTTAGCACACCAAAATCCTAAAAACAGCCTATATGCTGCACCCCTAAAATGACACCTCGAAATCTCAACTCTGCGCATGCCCAGCATGTTAAGGTCCCTCCCACTTTTCTTCTTCACTGTATGGAAGTTTTCTTTCATTAGTTCTGTTACTTTGTGATACAAACAAATTTACAGCATCCAAACTGTAGTAAACGTACAACTTTTTCAAGGTGGAAATCACATCTTTCCTTAAGAACTTTTTCCCCCTTCTGAATATACCGTATATACTCGAGTATAGGCCGACCCGAATATAAGCCGAGGCACCTAATTTTACCACAAAAAAACTGGAAAAGTTATTGACTCGAGTATAAGCCTAGGGTGGGAAATGCAGCAGCTACCGGTAAATTTCAAAAATAAAAATAGATACCAATAATGTTTTTGAATATTTATTTCAAAGAAAAACAGTAAACTAGCGGTGTATTCAATGAAATACTTCACTCACCTCATGATGCTGATGTCCCGCTGTGATGATGATGTCCCGTGCAGCCGCGGGAGCGATGTCCCGCTTCCTATGACACACGGCACAATGATTCCTATCATTGGATCACTGTACCAGAGGAGGTGGGACATCGCTATGTGGCTGCTTGCCATAACAAGGAGGAGGTGGGACATCGTTGCAGAGCAGCAGGAGGGGGAGGAAGGGGAATCGTAAGACAGCCCTGCATTACATTAGAACGTGAGGAGGGGGGATGGTGCGGTGCGCGCTGCGCAGCAAACTGACACAGAGGGAGGGGAAACTCACAGGGGCACTGGGCCATTCACGAGTGTCACCCAGCGGCATGGCCCCGCCCCTTTTTCTCCTCCATTTCGGGCAAATTTTTCACTGACTCGAGTATAAGCCGAGGCGGCTTTTTTCAGCCCAAAAAGTGGGCTGAAAAACTAGGCTTATACTCGAGTATATACAGTAACTAATGTAAAATTCATTTTCTAGACTGTACTATCCTGATTCATCTCCCCTGCATATGTTCCAAATGCCTCTTTTTATCAAATAGCTGTATCAATTTTACTAAGTCCATGTCTTTATTTTATTGATTTTCTTATGAATGCGATTATTATATTGGAAAACAGAAACCACCCTTATTTCTGTCTTATTTTTCCCAAAAAGCAAAATCAGATGAGCAATGTTTAAAATCAAATGTAAAAGAATGAGTTCCCTAAGATCCAAAATCATTTGATTAGAAACTTGCTTCTACAACAAATTTATTTTGCCATTTGTGGAAATTCTCCAGCCTCTGCAAACCTTTCAATGGTCAGCAAGGATAGGGCAGTTTCCTTTTTTACAGACATCTGTCATAAAAAAAACTTTTGGAAATAACATGAAAAGGTCTGCCCATCCCTATATAAATCTCTGTTCAGAATATTATTATTCAATTTAGCATACAGGTCATAGCAATAGCACTTAGACTTATATACTGCTTCACAGTGCTTTTACAGCCCTCTCTAAGTGGTTTACAGAATCAGCATATTACCCCGCAACAATCTGGGTCCTCATTTTACCCACTAGGAAGGATGGAAGGCTGAATCAACCTTGAGCCTGGTGAGATTTGAACTGCCAAATTGCAGGCAGCAGGCAGTCAGCAGAAGTAGACTGCATACCTGTACTCTAACCACTGCACCATCATGGCTCCTAATAGTTAATTAGGATTTGTATGTTTAGGTTTATTAGGATTTGTATGCCGCCCACTCCCTAGAGACTCTGGGCGGATAACACATCATCATTGCTACCCATCACATCATCCTTCTATCCATCCTTCCAGCACCTGCCATTTATCTTGGTGATATAAATTCCCAGCACATCCTACCTGTGATCATCCTCACCTCATCACACGGAGCTATCCGGTGGATGATGTCTTTCAAACATCCAATCATCTTTTCTTCCTGAAAATCATAGGGAAACGTTTCCGTCCATTCTGTTAACAACTGTAAAATCTTGGGCCCAAATTTTCTGATCCGTGCCTAAAATAGAGGTGAAGGAATGAAAGATGAAAAATAAAGGGATGATATCAGCAGATAGAGAAAGAAGGAGAGAGATGACAACCTTAATTTAAAATTAAAGCATTTGCAGGATACCTGGAAAACTTACATATGTGCAATACTCTTAACATGGATGATAAATTTCCTGAAATTAGGTAAGGATGAGTGAATCATTCAATTTTCCTTCTGGGTTAATTTTTTTAGTAATTTATAATCACATCTCAATTCATTTTTCCATTAAACCATTGTTTTTTTTTAAAAAAAAACCTGCCTTTTTTATTTAAATCAGCATTTTTGGGGTATTGGATTTAGCAAAAATGAAATTTCTCAACCATTGCTTCTTTGGCTACACCTAATATTTGACCGTTCACGTTACAGAGCTAAAAGTTTGCCTGAAAAGATTTAGTTTGCATCCAACAAGTCTTTACTGATATAAATCAATTTAGTATTTTTCCTAGTCTCTATTTTTAATACATTTCTGTGTGATTATGCATGAGGCATTGTCACTTCTGAAGTATTTTTAGAAGTCATTTCAGCAAGTTCCTTTGAAACAGCACACATACCCATTATAGTAATAGAAACTCTAGATGAGAACAGAAATTTTCCTCGCATTGGCCTCCAAATGAAAGGTACCCTTTAATCAAACAAAATTATATTGTGTGTATTGAAGCTTCCTGCCTTTTCCACAAAACTGGTCAGTAGGGCTATTTTAGTATTTGGCCAAAATAGGTTTCAAGGGAACTATCACTGGACGTAATATAGCAGTTAAAGACTTTTGAAAATGTCAAGGAAATAGGGACCATGCATTCTCTCTTGCCCCTTTTTCAAGTTGTCTATAAGGTAGTCCTTAACTTATAATTTGATTTGATTTGATTTTACTTTATTTGTATGCCGCCCTTTTCCCTGGGGGGACTCAGGGTGGCTCACAATTCAAGGGAAGGGAGGAATAGACAAGTTACAAACATGAAGACAATACACCGTTAAAAAGCACAACAGTCATACCATTTGAGTGGGGTTGAAGTCTTTAGCCCCAGGCCTGTCGGAACAGCCAGGTTTTAAAGGCTATGCGGAAGGTCTGGAGGGTGGTGAGGGTACAAATCTCCACGGGGAGTTCATTCCAGAGGGTCGGAGCAGCCACCGAGAAGGCTCTCCTCTGGGTAGTTGCCAGTCGACATTGGCCGGCTGATGGAATTCGGAGGAGGCCTAATCTATGGGATCTTATTGGTTTAGTGGAGGTAATTGGCAGTAACCACATTTGAGCTCAAAATTTATGTTGCTAAGTGAGAAATTTGTTAAGTGGGTTTTGCCCCATTTTACGATTTTTCTTGCCACATTTGTTAAGGGAATCACTGCAGTTGTTAAGTTTGTAATATGGTTGTTAAATGAATCTGGCCTTCCCAATTGACTTGGCTGGTCAGAAGGTTGCAAAAAATGATCACGTGATCCTGGGGCACTGCAACTTTCATAGATGTGCGACAGTTCTCAAACATCCAAATGTAAATTACATGACCATGAGGATGCTGCAATGGTCATAAGCATGAACAATGGTCGTAAGTCACTTTTTTCAATGCCATTGTAACTTTGAACAGTCACTAAGCAAACTTGACTTACCTGTATTGCTAATCCAGGGCAGATGGGAAAAAAATCCTTAGTACACAGAGAACAAGCACTGAAAACTCCTGCCACAGTGAAACACTTGTTTCTTATCACACTATGAACAGGGTAACTTAGCACATGCCCCAAAATATTAATGAGTTTGTACGCCTTCCTTTGCAAAGCCAGATCTCTTCCTTTGGAAAGCATCTCTTGCTAGATCTTCTGGAAAAATAAAACGTGTCTCTGGGGGTCTTACCATTTGTTGCTTCTTAAGAGCAAAGTGAAGTCAGTAGTGGGATTGAATTTTTTTTTACTACCAGTTCTGTGGGCATGGCTTGGTGGGCGTAGAATGGCTTGGTGGGCGTGGCAAAGGAAGGTTACTGCAAAATCGCCATTTCCTTCTGATCAGCTGGGACTCGGGAGGCAGAGAATAGATAGGGGCAGGCCCAGTCAGAGGTGGTATTTATCAGTTCTCCAAACTACTCAACATTTCCGCTACTTGTTCTCCAGAGCTGGTCAGAACCTGCTGAATACCACCTCTGAGTAAGGTGCCAGGAGTGTTGGAACAGGCGACAGATGGATGGAACGCATTGAAAATTGTATACCTATGCATTATACATTTATGTATTTTACCACTGACTTTAACAGAAAGACAATTTAGCAACTAGTCTATTTTTACACTTGTTATTATCCTGCTGCATCTTGCTTAGATGGGGGCTGAATCTTCTCCCTCTCTTGGGGACCTTGGTTGCTGAAAATAAAATTTTCTGCTATCTCAATACAGTTGCTTGGTCTATGTTGCAAGATTTAGGGATTTGGTGCCTTTATGAGTGTGCAGTCATTTTAGTTATTTGTATATTTCATTTCTTCTGTTCAAAGATTATATGTACAGGTTTGTATGCCTGCATAGGTTGGAGGAGGGAATAAGCAGAATGATCAAAATAGAAGAAGTGGAGGCTGTTAATAAATGAATAATAAACATGAATAAAATTTTAACAATAAGTGATTCTTGAAGATCTGCTGTTAATATTTTCTGAGGAATTTAACAGCGTGCCCTGTTTAAATATGAACAATGATTGTAAGATTTGTAGGTAGAGTGTGCAACATTTACTATCACTCTTTAGAGCAATTCTTATTTTCAGGGGCAGAATTGCCAAATGGGAATGCACAATCTGCCAGCCATTGCATGCAGCTTTACAGAAGAAATGTTCCTGTTAACAAAGCATCGCTGACCCTCAAATAGAGTGGCAAGAGGAGAAATGTCTGTAACTATAATTTCAAAGAGCAGTTAAGTCCCCTGATATTTCAAATACTGTTATGAGGACTCTAGCCCACTTCTTTAGCTACATAAACTGAAGACAGTCCATGGTGCCCTTTGTCATATAAGGCATGCATTTGTCTTTAAGGTTCTGCAAGAGTGGCTGTTATTTTTGCAGCAGGAGGTAACACAATTCCTCCCAATGTTTTACAAGCACCCCATTAGCTCTTATAGAAGCTCAGCATGTGCAAAGAAATAATTTGGGATAGTTGCACTATGTTTTTCAGAATGAAACAAGGGACAAGTACAGGTAGACCTTGACTTACAACCACAATTAAGCCCAATTTTTTCATTGCTAAGCATGACAGTTGTTTAAGTGGGTTTTGCCCCATTTTATGGACTTTCTTGCCACAGTTGTTAAGTGAATTGCTGTAAATTAGTAACATGGTTTGTTATGTGAATCTGGCTTTGCCGTTGACTTTGCTTGTCAGAAGCACAGAAAAGGTGATCCTATGATTCTGGAACATTGCAATCATCATAAATACATGCCAATTGCCAAGTGTCCAAATCTTGATTATGTGACCATGAGGATGCCATAAGTCATAAGTGTAAAACAGTCGTAAGTCACTTTTTTCAATGTTGTCGTAACTTTAGACAGTCAGCTAAATGAATGGTTGTAAGTATTGTTGAAAATGCTACAAGGATATTATAGTGAAAGAGATGGAGCAAATGGGATAATTTCAACCCAGGCCTTCTGCATGCTATTAGAACAAGGCTGTACTTTTGGGGAGCACGAGGGCTGTACAGAACAGGATGATCACGCAAAATCATCAAGGCAGTTCTACACAGATTGGGACAGAAATTTCTGCTTCTTTTTCCTGAAATTTGAGAAGCAGAATTTTCGGTTGAATTTGTTTTAAGCATATTAAGCCTACTTGAGGGCTTACCTGATTATACCGTGTTTTCACAAAAATATGACATGTCCTCATAATATAGCCATGCCACATTTTTCTGGTGGGCAAAAATATAAGCCCCTCCGCATATAAGCGCAACACAGCCATTCACCCATGAGGCTGTGCCCAGCTCTTTGAGAGCCCACTTGCAAGAGAGCAGCCACCCGGGAACCCCGAAACAATAAATCCTCCCCCCATAATAAAGCCCAAGCCATTTTTTGTAGGTAAAAAGAAAATAAGACCTGTCTTATTTTCAGAAAAACATGGTACTGTTTGTGTTTTCATTATTAAAATGGCAAGAAACAGTGCAGTAATTTTCAGCAATTACAGTCAGGAGTGGCTCCAACAACTACAGAAAAAAAACCCACTGGCTGCCTATGGCTCTGGTTCTCCACATCTGACAATTACAGTCAAAATATTCCCAAATGCATTTATTTAGGTAGGCACCAGACAGAGAGCAGTACTTCCAAATACAGATGTATTAGCGTCTAACCATCATGGGGCACTTTTTGTGAGCAATTGTATCCTGCTCTGGGGAGCTGAGAGTGATAGGTTACCTAAAAAAAGCCAGCTTGTAATCAAAACCTAAGGCAACGGAGATAAGAGGTAGCACAGTAACACCAACTCATGAAAGGGTATAATTGGCTCTTATTCCCTGAGATCCCAAAGGCTCAATAGGTGATGAAAGGAATATCACCTGGGAAGATTGAAGATTAGAAAAGGAAGAAAGAAGGACACATGAATTATAGCTATCCTCTTACTACATAGAGTTTTGCTGTCAGGCATGGAAGTCCTATTTGAACATGCCAAACCCTTAGGATTACAAAACTCTCCATGGGGACAGAGCAGTAATGCTATCCTATTATCTTCACTACCAATTCGATAGCAGGAGTGCGTGTCTGGGCATCCGCAGAACCTTCTGCGCATGCACAGAAGATCTGTGATGACATTGGGAGGGGGGGCGGAGCCTCGCACCGCTGCCACTACCGAACTGATGCGAACCGGCAGCATGCCACCTCTGGGACAGGGACATATGAAGAAAGGGAGATTCAGAGAGAACAGATACAATAGGAAGCTTTCTCCAAATTCACTGCAATCCTGTTGTCACACTGTGAATGCTACCCTTACTCATCCTAGCACCTGCAATAATCAAACATACCAACCTTATCCAGCACTGGGTCATCCAGTTGCTGCTGCTCGATGCACTTGTGACAAACACGGGACAGAAGTTCATGTGGTTCAATGAACAGTCTTGAGCTCAGCAGGAATGTGAAGATGTAGGCCTTCTGAGGAAAGGAAACAGGAACATTCATCTAACAGCAACTAGCTAGAGAATTAAATATGCCAAATTCTTTCTCAAAGTCAGAAGTTCATTCAGTGGTTTATTTTGAAACAGAATACTACGGTTGCAATCTCAATCTATCTGGGTGGTATAAGGGGACACTATATTGGCGTATTGTGTGAATTTTTTAAAGGAACTTTATTACATTTTAAAATAAAGAAATAAGAACTAACAAGGATTAACAAGAATAATTCTTGTTATCTAGAGAATGTTGGCATTCTCTATTAACTAGACTCTTTTGGGATAGGAGCAGGTTATAAGTACTATAAAATAAATATATAAACGAACAAGAAAACCAATGGCCAACATATATCAATGTTTAAAATGGATGGGCAAGATATCTACTTCTCAATACAGAAGTCTTTTAAGAGTAGTAAATCATGCTATGCTCTGTATAGTATCTTTTCAGAAATAAGGATTCTGTTTTGGCTAGAAGAATAACATCAACTGTTGAAGTTCAGCTACTTTAAAATTTATTTGTTCTTGGCAGTGTTCCCACTGACATTAGGGACAATAACTATTTAAGATGTTCTCTAGTCAGAGATAGTTTACTAATTTATCATTGTGAATAAGAATTCTACGCCATGAAAAACAAACAACCCAAACCCTTACATAAGTGATGCTTAGAAAAGTGCAAACACATCAATTTATATTTCTGGTAAACATCTACACAAGTGACAGAAGGCAAGTGGAACAGAAGATGTTACTGTACAGGTAGGCCACAATTCACAACCACAATTGAGCCTAAAATTTCTGTTGCTAAGCAAGACAGTGGTGGAATGAACTTTGCCCCATTTTGCCACCTTTCTTGCCAATTGTTATTTGAATCACTGCAGTTGTTAAGTTAGTAACTCAGTTAAGTGAATCTTGCTTCCCCATTGACTTTGTCAGACAGTTGCAAAAGGTGATCACATGACCCTGGGACACAGCAGCCATCATAAATACACGCTAGTTGCCAAATGCCCAAATTTTAATTATGTGACCATGGGAATGCTGAAATGGTCGTAAATGTGAATAACGGCCATAAATCATTTTTTTCAGTGCAGTTGTAACTTTGAACGGTCACTAAATGAATGGTTGTAAGTTGAGGACTAACTATAGGTTTATTTGCAACAAAGATTGTTGAAAGTTTGCAAAAAGTGACGGTCTAGTTCATCAAAGCAAACGGCAGTTCACAGTAACCAAACATTTACCTCAGGGTAGTAGTCAGCTGTAGGTATAAGGTGTTGAATTAAAGCATCAAGAGATGCTGAGGTAAGGTTTCCATCTTGAAAGATCAGTCCTCCTTCATCATCTTCTTTGGAGGGATGGAGGTGATGAGGGCTGAAGCCACAGGAAGTAAACATGCTGGCAGAGCTCAGCGTTTGGGGCATGCCTTTCTGGAACAAAGGAAGCACAGATAACATCAGTCAAAGGTACACCCAAAAATTACAACAGAGCTTGGGAATGAATAAATGAATGAATGAATGTAAGGAAACAGTTGCATTTTAAAAACTTTCCACCATCGATTGCACTGAAGAACTCTAACCAGTGGAATATAAAATATGAAATAATCATACAAGTAAAACATCATCATCATCAACAAAGTACATCAGCAAACTGATCAAAGAAAAAACTCAACTGGAATAAAAATACCTTCGTCAGCCAACAGGAAAATAGCCCCATATTAGGGAAAGACATTTATTTTCTTATAGTTTATATTCAAATAATGCTGCTCTGCTATAATTATAAATTGGGCCAAAAAAATTAACATGAATATCTGTATATTCAGTTTTATTTAATATATTGTAATACATTCTGCATAAAACACCTATTTTAAAAAGCAAATACACACATATCTTTATATTAATACAAAGACATTTGGGAAATGCAAATATTGAAGTTAATTACACTCTTGGAAAGTTTCATATTGGGTTTGTGATTTTTCACTGGTTTTGTTAATTGAATAGAATTTCATTATCTTTGCTTGCAGAATATATAGTCAATTAAATAGTTTCTTGCATCTTCATTTTCTCCCTTTCTATATAGATAGGGACATTTATGTTCTTCCTGACATCTGGCACTTTACCAGTTCTCCAAGATTCTTGAAGATATTACATTGGAGTTTAGTCAAAATCTAGCCAGCTCCCTTAGTTTCCTAGGATCAAATAATCTAGTTCTGGAGATCTAAATTTATTCAAAGTGAAGAAATACCCCTGCCCATGTTTCTCTCAATCTCAAGCTTCAATACTGCCCTTTCATCCTGCCCTTCACATTTTATTGGAAAGTTTTTTGTTGTCATATTAGGAGTTAAGAAGAGCTGCCTTTTAATAACAGAATATTGTTATTTTTACAATAACTCTTGTAAGAAATCACAAGGAAAACACCTTTTACCCTCCTGGTGATATAAAAGCTTGAATATTTTGGCATACACCAATCTGCTCTCTCTCACATACACACTGCCCCTGGCACAATGGGTTATCTTGTGAGGTTGGCATAATGCACAGTCCCTCAATCACTATCCTACTGTTTGTCAAGGATATAATGAGGACTTGAACCAACATGCGTTGCTGTCACTTTTTAAAACAGCATAGGCAGTCCTTGCTTAATGATTGGTCAATTAACAACCATTCACAGTTATGGCAGATGCTCCCTCCCCAAAATTACTTATGACCCATCTTCAAAGTTACGACTGCCTCAGCCACCAGTAGTCTCAATTGCATTTTGGTCACATGGCAACCAGTTTGCATTTGCAAGTGATTGCAGTGTCCCAATGGTCATGAGAGCACAATTGGAAACATTCTTTACTGGGTTTGGGCAAACAAAAAAAAGCCCATTTGGGAGAATGTATTAACAGTCATAGTGACTCACTTTATGACCATCATAAAAAAGTTGTAAAATCAGGACAGGTTATGGGTTGACCTGCTTAAATAACCACAACAACTTATGATCAAAATTCCAGGCTCAATTGTGGTTATTACGCAAGGATCTATAATTCAGAGCCAAGGTGGCGCAGTGGTTAAATGCAGCACTGCAGGCTACTGCTAGATCAGCAGGTCAGCGGTTCAAATCTCACCGGCTCAGGGTTGACTCAGCCTTCCATCCTTCCGAGGTGGGTAAAATGAGGACCCAGATTGTTGGGGGCAATATGCTGACTCTCTGTAAACCGCTTAGAGAGACCTGAAAGGCCTATGAAGCGGTATATAAGTCTACTGCTATTGCTATTGCTATTCACATCTCTTTAAATATGTTGCCAACTCTTTTCAGTGTTCCTATTTTTTCTTTTGAATAGATGTAAACAAAGTTGTTTGATCACAGCCACGTTGGCCTTTCTCTCTGCTGCCTCCCTCAGATTCCCAAGCATGACTATTGATTCCCTCAGTCGATTTATTCAGATTGAGTTAATGAGCCCAAGTCTGTGGCCCAGGTCAAACTGACTAAATACTACTTTCCTTGTTCCTGAATGAAGTGAAGCCTTGCTGGAGCTCATCCATCCTGGTTAACCAATAACTGCAGAGCTTTTATTATTTCAGTGGAATTGGAAGCCAGCATAAGCTAATACCATGGATCCTTTAAATCTAAAATACCAGGGTTTCACCTGCTATTTGTGGATAATATCTTAAAGGTGGTTTCTTTGCTAGCATTAGAGAAGTGATTTCCCATCACCAAGATACTGATTGGTTTATCTATGTAAACATGTAAGCCATCACCACATATTAGTTAACATTCTTTAGGCTTTGACACATCTTAGCTTTTTTCATCCCAAATCAGCGCAGATAACTGGTTGCTGCCATCTGCTGTAGCAGGGCCTCTATTTGAATCTATCTTGGGATTAGTAGGTCACTGCTTTCTCTCAACTTCAATTTGTTAAGAAGCAAAAAAACTGAAGATACTAAAAATAAATACATGGTTACTTTAATTATTATTGTTCTATTAAATCTAGAGGCTGCACGACTCCGGGATTTGGGTGTCTTACAATTAACAAATAAGAACTGTGACATCAAGCAAGCAAGAACAATGCAGACCCAGAAACATACACTATAACAAAAAAACAATTGGCAAGGGCTTGACACCCTTCTTAGCTTCACACTTGAGATAACTGCTAGGTTTTCAAAGACTTTGTTTTGGCCGGCAAAGTGCTGCAGGAATCTCCCCTCCCTTCCCCTGGCTGGCCTGCAGAGGAGAACTACAATGCTGATTCAGCCCTCGAAGAAATCCAGTTTGACACCCCTGCCTTAGATATTATGATTTTGCTTACATATATTAGGCAGCTACAATTCTTATCAACATATCGTCCATCTCAATGCATTGACAAATCAGATAAAAACTTCTATTTAGGTACAATTTAATAAAGACACCAATCCTAATGCTCCTTTAGATTTAGACCACTAGCTAACAATTGTCAGCTAAACACATGAACAAAACAATGTAGGGGATGGGGGAAAAGGCAGAAATCATTTCATGTGAATTGTTGGGAGACCTCTGGATCCAACTGTGTGGGTGTCCAGGCGCCAGCTGCAGAATGCTTATTACATCACCATTCAATGAAAAGGCCAGGAAAATTTGGTCACTGACACGTTTACATTTAACAGAAAGTCTTGTGGCAAGTGATAATGATATTGTCAGTATTGCTGCCACAGAAATTGCCTAAGTCCTAAGAAAAGAAACAAAACAGCCCTTTCCTAATTAAAAATCCAAGCAGAATGCATGCAGTCTTGTTCTTAATTTCAAAGGACAAAATACTTGTAATCGGTGGCTGAATGCATAATATCCTGGGACTAAGAATTTGGCTGCCTTTCATTTCTAATATTATATGCACATTAGATTTCATACTGCCTGAACATTAGAAACATGGCCAAATCCCATGACTAATTTCCAGTTCTCTCAATAATGT
This sequence comes from Thamnophis elegans, assembly GCF_009769535.1. Classification (NCBI taxonomy): domain Eukaryota; kingdom Metazoa; phylum Chordata; class Lepidosauria; order Squamata; family Natricidae; genus Thamnophis; species Thamnophis elegans. Next base: position 88,779,143 of record NC_045542.1, read on the forward strand.
ATCATTTTGTTTACATGGAAAAGTTTGCAGGAATGGATAGTTGCCTTTATCCTAATCTTTCAATGGATGGAGATTTCAAATTTCCAGGTGAGCATATCGGGGAAGGCTGTGCTATCTATATACGGAATCAAGAACAAATTGCAGTTATTGAACCATCGCAGTCCCAAGTCTGCACACTACTTTCTTCAATAAAAATGACAAATCTCTGTAGTCCTACCCTATTTGAAGTAATAAATTATTATGTCTCCATGCCACTTCTAGTTTTGTTAGACAATGATAAACGTAAGGGGTCCCTCTTCATAGATCATCAAATGGCACTTCAGTTTCTTTAAAAATATAAGCACAACCAAATTATTTCCGGAATTATATTTCTTTATTTTTAAATGTAGCTTGCAAAATATAGTGAGGAAATGGATGGATGGTTTTCAGAGTTGTCAAAAAATGTAATCATATATGTTGATATCTACACTAAATACAGTGTTTTCAGAGTGGTAAGTCAAGTGTGATCCATCTACCAATCTTCTAAGAACTAACACTGTTACCAAAACCAGGCTGTTTAGAAAAACATTGCTAGCTTCAATGTTAAGATGTGGTATAAACTACCTACTTGAACATTTTCCCATTTTTTCTGTATAAGGCCAATGAAGTAGTCCAGAATCCAGAAAATTACTTCAGTTATGCCTTAGTCAGAACTTATCACTTTCCTTGAGCATGACCACTTTGTTATGAACTGCTTTGAAATGATCTGCTGTGCAGCATACATGGAGTTACAAAGCCTAACAGCTTTGAGAATGTGGAACCCCTTAATTCAGAAAGTACTTTGGCTATAAATGCAACAATATAATTATCTGTATTTTGAGGAAAGCACTTTCTTTCACTCTCAGTCTCATATCTGAAATACATGAACAGAAATATTATAGGGCTGTTGTGAAGATCCTTGGAATAATATGCTATTTATAATAAAAATAACTCCATGTCATGCTGAACATATACATTAGATGCCCTATTCTCTGAACTGTCATCATAATAAAAATATATTGTGATGCTGTTTCATTCTGCTGCAGAATAATTTTTGCTGATTTTTTTATTCATTTAGCCTGTAATATATATGTCTGATTATGGTGGCAACTATGACACATACAAGCTATATTCGCATATATATTCACAGATGCTGAACCATGGTTTGCTTAATTTCATTTGGTTGATACTAATCCATAAATCATAGTTTGCAAATCACACTAGCTAGGTTCATACATATTAGCATATATACAAATGTAGCCACAAACTGATATACAGTTGGAATTATTAAAAATTGAATCCATGCAGAAGAGATAGTAGACTTTATATTACACTCTAATTGCCTGTAGTCTTCCTTAGAGTTATCTCAGCACTTCTAATTCATTCATCTTTCTTCTGTATTGGCGTTTCATTTTTCTCCCAAGAAATTCAGGAATAGGAAAATCATTTAGTAGATTTTCCTGATAGAGGCTTCAGAATATTTTGAGAAACCAATCACTACACTTCACAAATCCAGCTACACTATATATACTATATATGTATATAGTGGTCAATAGTACCCTCACGAATGATGGGACCATTCAAGGGGTCAATAAAAGGGTGAGGACCAAAAGGCAATTGATAAATGATGAAAGATCAATTGGGATCAATTAACCTTTTGGGTTTCTGTAGAGTTCCACATCACTTCCTAGTCCTGAAGGTGAGGTGACTGGAAGAGGGAGATGTTATGCAGAGTTGGATGGTCAGCCACTACCCTTGAATTATCTCTATTATTGGTTAATCTTCAATTTGATTCAAGTCACAGGCACACTGCATAGGCTTCTTCCTCACCATATGGTAGCAGCAGCCTGAGCAAGATCTGAGCTCCAGGCCTGGAGCTGTCTGCTCCAGAGCCACAAGGTGAGCTGCGGAAGAGAGGGGCCCTTGGCTGCAAGGTTGCCTGGCATTGTGAGCAGGGGCAGGGCTGGCAAGAGTGCACCAGAAACACCTTCAGGTGCCTAAAGAGACAGAAGAAGAGACAGCTCCTGGCCCTTGCTGGCTCAGCTGATCCATGGGACTGAAATTAAGGGGTCATCAAGTCACACCATGTGCCCTGTCCCACACACAGATGTGGCCACTGGAGTCACACTGGTGGAGTGGGGCAGGGTCGAACCTGCTTGAGGTAACCAGGGAAGGGAAGGAGCCACCATGCTAAGCGCAGCCTCAGGGATTACTGCCTGTGTTTGTGGGGGACACATGGTTGGGCTGCCTCCTGTGCTGGCCACACCCACACCTTCACTAGGGCTTATTTTGGGGGGATAGGGCTTATATTAGGCCCTAAAATCAGGCTAGGGCTTATTTTTGGGATAAGTTTTATTTTCAGGAAAACACGGGAGTACTATTAGCTAAATCACCAACTATTAAATTATATTGATATAGTCAATAAGCAATCAGAAACTTCACAAAGTGGTCAATCAAATGAAAAGTTGGAGGAGTCCTGGCTTAAATGGCCTGTAGCTTAGTTTGATATGTAACTACTCCAAGAAAATTTTGTAGCTGAGTAAGACTCTAAATTCAGGTGGCTTGATTCCAATTTCATCTCACAATCCACTATTATCAGAGTGAACATTTAGAAAACCTTCACGTGTTACACAATTGAAAACAGAATTGTTGGGAAGCTGCTCCTCCCCTTGCCACAGAAGACTCACCTATCATATAGCCAGTTTCAACATTTTGTTTATTTACTTATGATTTATTGATTAAATTTGTATGCTGCTCATGTCACCAAGGGGCAATTCTAGGCAGTTTAAAACCAAGTAAAAATAACAAACTAAATTATTAAATTATTAAAATAATAAATCCACTTTATTTTGACAATACGTATTTTCATACTCAGGAGATAGCACAATATCTGAGATCGGGGTTCAGCAAATTTTTCAGGCTGTGGAAACTGCTAGTAAAAATATAAATATGCAAAGTATTTTCATATTCTCTGAACTCCTAGTCAAAGGACAAACTGGACGTGTTTGAAGTTTTTCTTTGTTCTTATTCTGCTTCAAAGTGCAAAATCCCTTTTCTCTTCCTTCTGAAATATTGCAAAGCTATGGACAGAGAGATAGTTTTGGCTTGTAGAAAAGATATAAAAGGCTCAGTAATATCTTTCCATTCTTATCAGTTCTTCCTATTCCATATTCTTTTATTTGCTATGTTCATTTAAATTACAGCATAGCTGTGTTATCATAGTTGCCTGCGGCTAATGCTATTTAAACAGATAAGAATTGAGTTTTGCTGTGGAATATCTTGATGTATTATGTACAAGAAAAGTAATAACTGAAAACAGATTGTATCAATATTGTTTGGGAGCATTATGCAGCCTGCCCATAAAGTCAGTTATCAATGAAACATGAAATATGATTTCTATCCTAATCAAGAGTTGCTGAAAATTATAACCTAGTATTTAAAGCTGGAAATCATTTCACAGAGCTAAACAATAGTAGATCAATGAAGAATATTATTTGCAAAAACTTTGAAGATATCACAATGTGGGGAAAACTATACTGAAATTACTTTATGGATAATGGAAAGCAAAGTAAGCTGGAAGGTGGATGGAGGTATGAAAATAGAAAAAGCAACATTCTCAATGAATTAAAATTTAGAAAAAGTAAGATTGAGGCTGTGTAAAAGCCTTTGAAAGCAGGCTTCCCAAGAAACATATACAAACATCTCTGATAATATGACTAAAGGTAATGGTTCCTCTTGTACATATATCCTAGTTGTTCCTGACTCTAGGGTACAATGCTCATCTCCGTTTCAAAGCCGAACAGCCAGTGCTGTCCGAAGACTTCTCCATGGTCATGTGGCTAGCATGACTAAATGCCGAAGGCGCACGGAACACTGCTACCTTCCCACCAAAGGTGGTCCCTATTTTTCTACTTGCATTTTTAGATGCTTTCGAACGTCTAGGTTGGCAGAAGCTGGGACAAGTAATGGGAGCTCACTCTGTTACGCGGCGCTAGGGATTCGATTAAAGTCATTTAAAAAGCTTTTTCGACTTCTCTGGAAAGTTGTTCTTGGAAGTGAACAATGAGGTTTGGGGTGGAGAATAGGAAAAGGTTCAGGCAGTGATGCTTGTATTCTTTACAAAGGCTCACCCCAAAGCAATTGTGGGATTGTAACAGAGGCATTCTTGCAGGGGTGAATCAATTAACACATGTAGTGTGACAAAACACGAGGATGGTTTACTCTCCTTGGAAACTCATTACCTGGTGATGACATATATCAGCAACAGGGCCTGATGTTAATAGCTTTCCTGGCACAAATTTATGGATATCTATTCAGAAGTAAATCTGACAAAGCTCAGAGGGGTTTAGTGCCAGGTAAAGATCAGCTGCATAACTTTTATCAACTGATCAAATAATCTATTGCTTATGATCAGAAAAATGCAAATATTTTTAAATATTGGACTAAAGAATTCATTTTTTAAAAAAGTAAACAAATCATTACAAGGATTGAATTGCTATGATTTGGCACAATAGCATTCTGAAAGTGATGTGGAGGGGAAAGAACTAATCTTGTGGCTGACACTTCCTCGCTCTTGGCTTCACACACGTAGTCACAGTTGCATATTTTGATGTACACCAAGTTATTTAAAAGCAAACTGTAGCTGTTTGCTGCCAATATAGTTGATTTGGGCTGTCATTCCATTTCCCAATGAACTATTATTTTATTACTATAAACCATGAGTGACTTATTGCTTAGAGCAAAACAGCTGCTTCTGTTTACTCATAAAGATATTGAGTTATCCTTGCCTCATACATCATTTTATACAACTGCTGAGAACAAGAGGAAGATGTAGTCTTTTTCCCGGTTTTAACAAGTTGCCTATTTAAAGTACCTGATAAAGATAGCCATTAGTAGCTGTCAAATTATCTGCAGTACAGGCACTGATGGAACCACAGTGGTGATTACAGGAACAGAGAATAATTCATGTCGTCTACAAGAAGAATGAAGCTGGAATCACGCTTGGCTCATCTGGGAAGTGGAAAGCTTGACTGCTGCTGTGAATCTTCTTCAGCTAATGAGAAATAAAAATATATATCTGTGGATCTTTGCCAAAGGACTTCAGCAAACTGTGCCTGCTTGATTTTCAGTTATTCTCTTCCCCTCCTGAGGCTCAGAGTACCTCGGTGGGATGTTTTAGGAGATGCAGAAATCTGCAATAGGAATAAGTTCCACTGTGCAACAGACTTGGGAATACATACCGGTAATGTTGCATACAGTCTAACCGGGCTAAAATGTGGGCTTTAATTTTTTTTTTTTTACTTTCTTCAAAGGAAAAAAAGCTATTAGTATCTTGTGAAACTATTCCCTCTTCTTAAAGCACCATAAATTTCTTTTCAACACATTCAGAATATTCCTGTGTATTTAAAGCTAGTAGCAGAATTGTCTTCTGTTCACCTTCTCAGTAGGTCAAAAACATGTAATTTGCAGCCTACAAAACTGTCAAAGTGCACATACTTACTGTCAGTCACAATCAAAAGGACCCGAGTGACCAAGCAGAATAATGAACCTATGTGACATAATAATCCGTATGAATCGGAAAGAAAGATAAACAGGAAGAGCATCATATTCACATAATATAGAAAAATGTAAACTCAAGCTTTTTCTTCAAACAGATTTTTCCTTTCAATTGGCACTATTATTACAGGTAGTCCTTGACTTACAACAGTTTAGTTAGCGACTGTTTGAAGTTACAACAGCACTGAAAAAAGTGACTTTTTTCACACTAATGACTGTTGCAACATTTCCACGGTCACATGATCAAAATTCAGATGCTTGGCAACTGACTCATATTTATGATAGTTGCAGTGTTCGGGGACATGTGACTGACAAGCACAGTCAATGGGGAAGCCAGATTCACTTAACAAACATCTTAATAGGTTAACAACTGCAGTGATTCACTTAACAACTATGGCAAGAAAAGTTGTAAAATGGGGCCAAACTCATTTAACAAATATCTCACTTAGCAACCTAAATTTTGGGCTCAATTGTGGTCATAAGTCAAGAACTAGCTGTATATCATTACGGGTCTGGATTATTCAGAACTAGGAAAATCCCTTTGATCCCTATTAGGAATTAATGACGAGGATTCTTCATCGAATTGAAGTAATTATTTGGAATTCAGTGCTATAACAGTGAGTATATATATGAGTTCAAGCATTCTGATCTTTAAAAAGCTGGCCCTCTAAATCAACCTGTCATATTTTAAGTGCTGTTGTTCAGCTCTTAAAGTGTAAACAGACTTATGAAGATTTTTTTTTTAAATCACCAGAATTTCCAAATGATATTAGAATGGGATACAATGGCAAACTAATGAACATACTGATTTTATTACAATGATCTAATTTTGTATGATGCTGACTTCCTGAAACATTCAATATTTTGGGGCTAGCAGATTGGGGTAGATCAAACCACAGTCCTAACAGGGACAAGGTGAACCTGGAAATGTCACATCACGTCTGCAACAAGCAGCCTACATGCCATACCTTCAATTCAGTGCTCCCACAAACTCAGTGCTTCCTGTTCTCTGTCTCATCCACCAGCAACAGCAACTAACGTTTTACTTCATGAAAGTAAAGAAGATTCAAAGAAACAAGGAAACCAACTGAGGAAGATGACAGACCAACAGAATAATGTGGCAAAAGGGGCATTTAGATCAAGTCCAACCCTGCTCAAAGCAGTAACTCAAAATATAGCATCTCAGGAGCATAGTTGTTAGGCTGTGCTTCAACATATTCAGTGAAAAGACATGGCACAACAACTCTGATCAATTCATTCCCAAGTTGAATTGCTCTTATTATTCAGAGGTTTTTCTCTAGCCTTCAGTCCATTATACCATGTCTTGTATTCTGGAATGTGAGAGAACAGGAACTTAACCTTCTTCTATGTGACCTTTCATATGTATATATAGAATAGACTACCTATTCCTTTTATCTCTCCAATAAATCCCAGTGATTCTAATCCCCAGAAGAGCAAAGCAATTAAGTGAAATCAAAATCTGGCAAAGAGTTGCAAACCAGAAATGTGTCTGGCTCAGTACTTAAAAGAAGAGGAAAAGAAAAACTGAACTTCTCTTTCGGACTGTCTTTCTCATCTTCTGTGACCTTCCTAGCTCACATGGGTCCTTCTCCATTACCAGAATTTTATCTTTCAGAGATGAAAAAGAAATACTGGCATAGGACAATGAATTCTGGGAAGCTACTCTTTTTTTCATTCTTACAGAAATACAAAATGAGTCACATCACATACTATCTACACAACAGAAAAGTTGCAATAGTTCAGCAGCTAACTGGCTGCTGACAATCCTGAGAGAGAGGATAATAGGTTGGAAGTAGGCTCCTCTATAGTGTCAACCTATGAAATCTGGAAGTAGATTAACCAGAAATGTATTACAGAATGCTTTCTGAATTAAGTAGACATGAAAGGACTTGGATTATCAAGCATGCTCAGGCTGAGTTCACCAGCTTTTACCTCAGATAATTATCACATTTGTATTTCTTCAAAAATATTTAGCAAGCCAACTATTTGTTGCTTATTCTCAATTATTCTCATCCATTTTCCCCCTTTAACCCTGCCATCTTTATGTCCTGGAAGTTGTGTAAGGCATACAGAACAGTGTTACATTAAAATTAATTGCTAGCATCCTCTTTGTGAGAGCAAGGTCACCTTCCTAGCAGAGTGCTTGTGTTTGTTCATGTCTGTAAATTTTGTTTGAAAGGGGGGAATGAAGTAATTAACATGAATTTGGAAGATAAGTCCCAAGTAGAATATAAACAGCAAGAAGAAGATGTATGGCCAATTACATTAAATACCAATCAAAATTTCAGCCACACGACAGTTCTCCTGAGCATTTAATCTGTTAGCTCATATAACTTGCTTCTTTATGTTTGCACCAGCAATTTAAAAAAAAAACCAACATCTTCAGCTGGATAACTAAACCATTTGATCTTAAAATACAGCAATGGAACAAAATTCAATCTATACAAAAGGTTAGGAAATAGTTTAGTGCCAAACCAGATTATTATCATGGCTGTTGGGCAAGGAGAATGCTCAAGTGAGTGACTTCTTACATACTGTATATAATATTTATAAGATTTTTCATTTTCCTCAGTATCTTCTAAACAAAATGGTAGCAGCCAATGCTAACTGTCTTCCTGCTAACTGTCTGGACACACAAATAGGTCCTGCAGACCCATATTTAAAAATATGGAGGTCTTCTTCCTGAAGACTATTGATAGGGAAGTCAGAAGGAAAGCCTCTTCCTTTCTCTGCACTGTCAAGGGCACATTTCAGGATCTGAGGGAAAATAAGTAAAGCAGAAGCAACTCTGTGGTCCAAAACAAGCAAATGCAGACAATCAGGAGGATTGGCGACAGCTTCAAAATCAAAGTAGGAAAAGGTGGAGGGACTTAGCCATGCGCTCACCACTTCTTATTTCAAGCAGTTCTCATTGACCAATAGTAATTGGGATTAGGAACTCTGTTGTTGAGTGAAATAGTCATAAGGCACAATGTTTTGTGACCATGGTGATTTATGATGGTAGTTGTGGCACTTCCAGTTGCCATCATTAGGCAAATTCCATATGGTTGCAGACCTAGAGAGATTTACTACCAAACCCAGAGAGATGTATTTACCAAGTATTTTTTCACATGATTGCCTCCTGCTGATTTCCCTCCTGCTGGTTTCCCCATTGACTTTGGTTGCCTCCTGCTGGTTTCCCCATTGACTTTGGTTGTTGGGCTTTGGCAGTGAAGGTCGCAAATGGCAATCATGTTACTACATGATGCTGCAGTGTTGTAATTGCAAACCAGTTGCTGAGCATCCACATTGTGATCATATGATTGCAGAGATGTTGTGTCAGTCCCAGCTATGAGGACATGTTGTGAGGACCTGTCATAAGTATGTCTTGTTCAGCACTGTTGTAACTTTAAATGGCTGCTGAAGAAGTGTGTGTTAAGCACTATCTATGATGAGCTTAGAACAGAGCCAAAATTTACATGCTGGGTCAGGTCCATAGATGCTAAGGCAAGCTATATGGGCCAGAAGCAGTATCCAAAATTAAGTTAACAAGACACAGTACATCACCTATCTCTAATCTATAATTCATGCCTGTGTGCACAATGCCACTGGGAACTGAAAATGCACAAAATGAATGTGACGCATACAAATTCGAAAGCAGCATTCAGAAAAAAATTCAGAGACTGGATATCTTTCAAGAGCTTTTCAGAAAATGAATAAATGTCCAGGTGTAAGAAGAAAAAGAAATGGTTATATGGTGTTTTTCCAAAAGGTTGTTTATAAATGAGCTGTGAGGAAAACCTTAATAAGATTCTGTGAAAATTACCAGAACAAGATTCTATTACTGTAACTGTACAGTAAAACAAGTAATAGTACTCTTGTTTTTGGATTGTGTCTAGACTACCTCAAATGGCTTTCAAATCTGAAAGCACTTCCTCCCTTTCCTGCCTTTACATTCCAGAGAACTAGGGAGAATCCCTTCTGAGATGCTTTCTCCAGCTCCATTCCTTCTTTAGTTTCAGATTTTATTTATCAGACTATTGTCTAGGTGGTGTTTCTTCCTTCTGTCTCCCAAGGTTACTCTCAGTCCCATTACAAAAACTGATTCGCTCCTTTTTATAAGCTGAGAATTGAGCAATGTTTAAAATTATTTACTAATTTTGGGAGAGTAAGTATTTTCTGAGGGAAATTGGACTTTGGGCAAGCTGTAGGAGTTTCTCTGGACTCCAGGAGATCAGAGTGATAGTTCTTCCAGTTCTTTGGTGTTAATTTAATTGGAAGTCTATCTGTATGAAAGACAGAGAGTAGCTATGAAGCGTTTCTGAGGAGTGAGAGCAGAAGGAAATGCATTCTTAATTTAAATTATTAACTTTAAGAAATTAAAGAACTTTTAACTTAAATTTAAGCTAATTCTTAACATAAAGCCCTAGTGAGAGTAGTGCTGAGGGACTGGAAGAGTGTGAAAGCTGAAGCCTCAGGCTTAGACACGATAAATAATAAGTGGAAATGGCAAAGGAATAAAGTGGGCTGCCAAAAGTCCCCTTTGACCAGATGGCTAGTTCTGAGTCACAGGACAAAGACAACAGACCTATTGCATATTGGGTAGCCCACACCACCCCCAGGTTCCTGCTGTGCTTTCATCAAAATCCACAGGGGTGGATGGTGGGTAAGAGAGTGTTGTTCCTGGAAGGGATGAATTAAGAACCCTGGGAGAATATGCCAACAATATATACTTTCATCAAAGGTGACAAAAAGCATGAAGGTCATCCCAGTTTCCCAGATAAAATAAGCAGGAACCTATATTGGACAGCAGCAATGTAGGAAGATGCTAGAGAGAAATGATCACTATAATAACAATGCTAAATACACAATTTCATACTGCATAGGAGATGACAATGGTAAACCACTCAAATGACTTGACACAATTACACATTAACATCTAAAGAGCTATGATGGTGCAGTCCTTAGGAGGCAGTATTGCAGGCTGACTCTGCTCACTGCCAGGAGCTCAATCCTGATCAGATCAAGGTTCACAAATCTTCCATCCTTCTGAGATTGGTAAAATGAGGACCCAGATTATCAGGAGCAATATGCCGATTCTGTAAATCACTTAGAGAGGGTTTTAAAGCACTCTGAAGTGGCATATAAGTCTATGTGCTATTGCTATGGCTATCTTAGACATCAGAAAATTGAAATCAAACTGGAATTCAAACATTTTCATTTAGAAGATCATACTGTTTGCTACATAAAACATGAAGAACAAAGAAGGAATTGTGTTGCTTTCATAGTCAAAGAAATGTACAGTAGAACCTCTGGTCATGACCATAATTTGTTCCATAACTTTGGTAGCAAACCAATTTAGTCGTGACACAATCCTAATTTTGGAAATTTGGTGCTTTAAAAAAAAATAGCACAGAAGGGGAAATCGGCTGCAAAAAATCCTCCCAAATTGTAAATTTTTTGGTCATGGTGAGAAGTGTTTGTGACCAGAGGTTCTACTGTATGAAAAACCAGTACTCTGCTACAATGCAATTATTCTTGAGTTGTTTTTATTTATTGCCAGACCTAGAGAGATGTATTTACAAAGTATTTTGTCACATGTTCTGGCTTAGGTAGTATCGGCAGGTGTCTCCATAAGATTCTGTAAATAATAAGTTAATAACCATTTGAAAGAATATATTCCACTACTGAGATCAACAAGAATGAGAACTGTATAAAGTCATGTATTAGAGCTGGGTGTCAAACTCGCATCATCATGGCAGTGTCACATGATGTATTGTGACTTTTCCCCCTTCGGTAAACTAGGCGTGGCCATGGCCAGCGTGTGCAGCATCTGGCCCACGAGTTTGACAGCCATGTATTAGAGTATAAGCTTAAAAAATCTCTGATAAATCTTCCTTAGCATCATATCTATTGGACTATGAGTACAATACCAAATGATGTTTTCAGTATATTTTAAAGTCACTTATGGAGGAGCTTTAACTCTGACATACAGGGAGAGTTTGCAGTACTTAAATTTATTACCTCCTTCCCGACTGGCAACAAGAAAGGAAATGCACAATAGCCATCATTTCCACCAGGCTGTTTTTTCTCTCCTTGAAAGGGAAGATGGCCCATTCATCTTCTCTTTCTCTCATTTCTACTTGGAAGTAAAAGATGCTCCAATTTATCCCTATTTTAAGAAACCTGTAAGCACTAAATCAATAGGTGTTGCAATTGCATGGATTGGACTCAAGGGCCAATTTTCTTGTTCCTAATCCCAGGCCCAAAAGAATATATAATTCCACCCTTAATCAGATACCATCAAGAAAACAGCAATAGGCAAAGTTAGTATGAGAGACTGAATGAGCAAGAGAGATAGATGTCAAGCCTGAAGTCCTAATAATTTTTAAGGGAATAAGAAAATGGAATCTCTTTGTAAATAAATATACAAATCTTTTAAAAAGGGATTGCAAACAGTTCTGTAAAAAGATACCCCCCAAAAGCTTCAGTTTCTTCAAAAGAAAAAAAAGAATGAAGGGTTATTGGTTTGGTGTTAAAAGCAAACAAACAAAGAAGAGGGAATGATAACATGAAACAGATACTTGAGCAAAGATATTAATTCAAGCAACCCTCCACTCTTGGAAGGATGCCACCGTTTTTAATGGGTTCACAAAATAATGGATTATGGGCAAATCAAAGGAGATATGCAAATGGAAAAACAGCAGCAGTTTTACAAAAACCTAATATACATTCAGAATGAGTCTACATTTTAAAGAACTTGCAAAAAAAAAAACCTGGTATGATAAGCCTACCCTACAGCTATACTCATTTGAAAACATTGAAACTGAAATTTTAAAAGAAAGATAAATAACTAACGATGAAATCATTGCTAGATAAGAGCACCTGGCATGCTTAGCTGTTCTTTTCGTATTTATTTTTCTGTGGTAAAATTACAGAACAACCAGGTCATGGGCTTTCTGATTTGGCACAAGCCTGAACTGAGGAAAGAACTGAAACAAATATTTTTTGGGGGGAGTGAAGAGATAAGAGGATGAAACTGATATTCTGAAGAGTGGAATAGAGCAATATTAATATCCAAGAAAAAATGATGATGAAGTCATAAATGCTGTGGGAATGTTAAAAAATGGTAAAATTGCAAGGGTAAATTCTATGACTGAAGAAATAAAATCAATGTGATTTACTTATGGAGTGGGTATATGCAGTGGTGGGATTCAAATTTTTTTACTACTGGTTCTGTGGGTGTGGCTTGGTGGGCGTGGTATGGCTTGGTGGGCGTGGCTCAGTGGGCATGGCAGGGGAAGGATACTGTAAAATCTCCATTCCCTCCCAATTAGCTGAGACTTGGGAGGCAAAGAATAGAAGGGGGCAGGGCCAGTCAGAGTTGGTATTTACCAGTTCTCCGAACTACTCAAAATTTCTACTACCAGTTCTCCAGAACTGGTCAGAATCTGCTGAATACCACCTCTGCATGTATGGCTTTTAAATATATGCATGAAGACTGCATTAATTTGGAAAATACCATTACCCCTCTAGGAACAGACAAAGGAGGCAGGAGATACATGAAACTAAACTAAATGCAGTGGGAATGGGTTACTTCAGTAGTGTGTATAGTAAAACAGGAAGCGATAGGATCAAAACTGAATGAGTGATGAATGTGGATTAAACACAAAAGCAGGTAACTGATATGAAAGAAGAACACTGAGGAGGTTGGATCATATGAAGCGAAAGAGGATCAAATGGCAAAACAAATACAGAAAAGAAGAATGAATTAATGGAGAGGAAGGGAAGACCAAGACAGACTTGCTAGATGATGACAGCCTGAAAAACCAGAAGGTAGATTAGTTTAAAGAACCAAAGGGCAACAAATAAATGGATGGATGGACATGATTTTAGTTCTGCTTCCTTTTTCTTTTCTTACTCCTTTAATTTCTTTGCCTTACTATGTCTTACTCCTATGTCTTCACTCTGCCTGAAGTTAGTTAACCTTAAAAGGGAAGAATGTGATGAATATGCACAGGTCAGAACAGATTAAAAGGGTATGTATGTTGTCTGTTTCTGAATTGGGCATCAGCAAACCTTTCTTTTATCAAAGTATTGTTTTCAGAAAGTCATTTTTGTGCTGCCCTGATAATGGTAGAGTGTGTGCCGGGTATGAGTGGTTACAGCAAAATTGGACTAAAATGAAATTTTGAGAAAAATCAGCACCACAGAGGGCTATTTCTTTTTTTCTATTTTGTTAGCATCTGTTGGCCCTCATGAAGATGGGCCACTGGACAGAACTAAAAGGGAGGAAGGGGGGAATCAGTATAAAAGCCAGTATAGTATTGGACACAAGGAGCTGTCCAGCAAAAGCATGGAGCTGTCCATTTTCAGATTAAAGAGATGACTGCTGAGAAACAGATTTGAGATTTGATATGAACATAACCTTTTTTTTTGTACCAATCGGGTCAGGTTTTTGAATGCTGGGTGATAGAAACCTCCTTGTTCTAGTTGTTCCTACAATCTGGAAAAAATCAGAGGCACTTTTGTAAAAATTTACTCCTACTCTGTAACAGCCACACTTCCTGTAAATTGATTTTATTCTTACTTTTTTCTCACCATGAGAACCCATTTAGAGGCTCATGTAAAATAATGTTTTTAAAAGGTTAGTTGCATTTGAAGCTTATGTTAGATGATCCAGTGGCTGAAATAGTGTCTTTGGATGCTTTAGAATTGAACCACCGCAAACATTGGCAATGATGGAGATTATTATGTTCTAACTTACATTCTGCCATACAAAATAGTCAGATCAACATTCTTACCTTTACAATACAAGAACATGTTCTGGATTTACCTTTTTGATTTACCAATTCTTGAACAAATATGAGCTTTTAGAAGTGGTTCAAATCGAAGACTCACAGATTTTATTTCTCTTATCATAGTGGAATCTGAATCTGAAGCAACAACAGATGCATTCCCTAGGCATATATAAGGTTGTTTAGGTTACAGTTTTATATATTATCTACAGTGGATTTAGATTTTGTAGGGTTTCCAGACCTGGTCTATGTGAAAAAAATATTTCATATGTATTAAAACAAATGCTTAATTTGGTACTTATAGCACTAGCCATTAGCTAGAATGCTCAGAGAGCAATCTGTAAATAAAGTTGTGCCAAAATCTCAGTGCAGTGGTGGGTTTCCAATTTTGTTACTACCGGTTCAGTGGCTTTCTCTCTCTCACGCGTGACACTTCTGCCTCCCACCGTTGCTACTACCGGTCCACCTGATCTGGGCTGAACCGGCACCCACCCACCTCTGTCTCAGTGTACATATCATCCCACAATTGAACTACTTCCAATATTTACTGTCTCTGAACTGGCAAGTGCTAGGCAGAACACATATTCTACAATGAATTTATTCTCCATTTACTGATCTATAGCTTGTTTTACTCTATTCAAGCTACTGTTGTCTTGAAGATGATGCAAACCATTATGGAGAGCAAGTGGGCCATTAATATTCCTGAAATACTTGTAGAATGCTCAATATTTCTCAGCTTAACAACCTCAAAGCAGTATTATAAGCATGTTTGATGCTGCATGTCTTAGTACTATAAGCCTGTTTTGGAGCCATGCCTGATGTATTTGCCCTTGGCAGGCTTTGTAATCTAAAACTGCTAGAAATCATTGGCTTATCACTGCTATTAGCTCTGGACATTGGGCTGTTATCGGTTTTTAACCTGAGTCCATAGCTTATTATATAGCACATGAATCAACCACAAAACATCATTTCAAACATGCTGCAGCCTATAGTCATTGTTGAAATAAAAACAGTGACAGTTCCAATCCTCCTTCAATCATTTTCTTCTGACAGAAGAGTGAAATAGGCTTTTATTTTTCCTTTTGGGGGGATGAATTGCATTCTGCAAAGAAAATTTTAGTATGTAACTGAAGCAAATCATGCCTGCCATACTCATTTCTTCCTGGAGATTCTAAGTTCTGTCTTATCCTAGAATCCCTACTGTTATTAATTAGTAAATAATCCCTTTTATGCCCCCTCCCATTTCCACCTTCACCTTGTTTTAAGCCCTGTTGCATTCTCAATTATGTCAGTGAAAGAGCAAATGGTTTGTAATCCTTCCTTTAAACCCATTATGACTTCAGAATGTCATAGGATTCTGTTGTAAATGGGTTTTAACTGGCTGTAGTCATGTGGTGATGCTGGTAGTAACTGCTTTTGTAAAACAGGATGGCTTGCACCATACCTCAAAAGATGGTGCCATCTTCACTATATATGCTTCTTTCATCTCCTATTCCATGAAACAACATATGGATTTTTTTCAAAGGTACTAATATGTTTATGGACAAAAGAGCACTGATGAAACTGCTTCAAGCACCTGAAAGAAACACAGCTGCCATCATTGTCAAACTAGTTTTGCAGCCAGGTGGGTTATGAAATGAGAGCCACGTAGTACATTTCTGATTAAGATGATAATACAAGAATCTTGATCTGAGTAATTATGGATGTTAGTAATATCACTATTGCTATGTGCCTGCAACTACAACAATACCACCCACTTTTTATTCCAGTGTCAACAAAGACCTTCGTTTCCATCATCAGTTCATTTTCCTGACTAGAAGCCCTATAAAAATATAATCTAAGCTCAGTGTTTTTATACAAACACCCTTGATAAACTGGCACAGACATGGAGAGCAACATCTATTGGTTTGAGGACTGTATATTCTGCCAAGAGATATTTACAAATATAATGCCTGCTTTTTCTCTCTCCAAAGCACTTAATTTGCTACAATTATTATTTGCTGCCACCAGCAAGGGAAAAAAAGTAATTTTAAATATTGGAGAAAGCTTTGCAGGGAGAAACCCATTTTGACTTCTTTTGGCACATGTTCATTCTTCAGGCTACGTAACACCTACAACCCTCCTGGCATCTTAAATTTTCTCCATCCATTTCCCCATCTACAGTCAACATCATATTGTTCATCTTGCATTCACCTTAAATTATTTGTATTCTCAGGGAAGAGCACGGCATCATCTGCACAGAAAAGTAGATGTAAATTTGCATTCCCAGTCAATGCACTTCTACTGACATTGCCAGCACTCTTTATACATTTATTCATAAATACATTAAACAACCAAGAGGACATCACACATACCTGTACTACCTCCAGCTCAATATTGGAGCATCCCTAAACATTCCAGACATTTAACCTCCATAATATATTGCTCTTATTACTTTCAACAACCAACTTTTTTATTCCATAGCCATGCCTGTTAAGACTATTTAATTTAATTCATCATATATTTTCTAAAAAAATCAGTGAAAAGAGAATAGTTTTGCCTCTGGGTTAGGTTATGTCATGATCTTGTTTCTTGCTATGGATGTTCACCAATTCGTCCATGCAGGCACACAAAGATTATTGTTGGGGATTGTGTTATAAAAAAATGAGAATGAATGATACATCATAGGATATAGTACTCATGGGAGAAGGAGGGACAGATACAGATATTGCCAAAAGTAGAGAACCCTAAAATGATGTTAAGACCAAAGACAGGGTTCTGGAGAGAAGAAAGTGAAGTATGGAAGTCCTAGCCTACAGATTCTATCATCACCAAAGTGATGATAGACTATAGTTCAATAGCCTTTATTGTCATTGTACATCATGTATACAATAAAATTGGTTATAATTCTACAATGGCTAGATGAATTTGGGGGATGCTGGATAAGAACAGGACCAGACTTTCTAAAACATTTGAGGGCATGGAAAGAATTGTGAAGATATATTGCCATGGTACAAGCAGGTAGAAGATCCTAGGGGTTGTCTGGGGCTGAAGATTGATAGAAAAAGCAAGATCAAAGTCTTATCTACCACAATATAACTAGCCAGTCATCCTGATACCATATTTTATCACCTTTTTAGGTGACAAAATGTCAATTAATTTTGTTAGTTATTTCCTCAAACCTATGGACAGTCTGTGAACTATAGTCTAAATTTGGTGTCAAATGGACTAAAGAATTTCCAATTTAGAAGACTTTTCAAAAACAAAACACCATACAATAACCTACAGCTGTCATTAATCCTTAAGGAAAACTCCTGAGGCATGAAATAATGGTTAAAGGGAAGAGACATTTCAACAGAACTATAACAGAAAAGTAAAGTTTTTCTATCTTCTATTGATGTATGTTTCTCTTCAGGCACCAATACAAAATCAAGAAGTATTTTCAAGTCAGCCATTGAACCCCATATCTACATGGAGCCAAATATATAGCAAAAAATATCCACAGACCTGCCCGTTCAATCAGAGGTGGGTTCCTACCGGTTTGGACCGGTTCGGCTGAACTGGTAGTGCTATGGCAGTCTATGTTGCTGAAACCGGCAGCAACCCAGGTCATGCCCCCGAACCGGTTCCCCGGTCGCCACCATCTTGTTTTTTAGTTCTGCGCATACACAGAACAATTTTAATCAAACTGCACATGTGTGCTCAGTGCACATTGAGCATGCACAAAGTGAGCACATGAGCAAACCAGCAGTTAAACCAGCCAGAACCCACCCCTGCTTTCAATGTTACAAATATTAGCAAGCTAATATAAAGTCTGTGTAATTACAAACTTAATGCCATATTTGTATGTTTTCTAATTTGCAATAAAAAGAACAAATGCATGTGTATAAATGACACTGGAGGAATAGCAGCCACCGCCGCCATCTCTAACATGAAGTCTTAGGCTGTGCTAACTTATGCTGCAGAAGGCACTGGAACAAAACAGACTTTGCATTAGCATGCTATAACACAACTTTCTCTTGCCGCCTCAGAGAACAACCCCTGCTTTACATAAATCTTTCATGAAATGCTCTGCCTCAAGCACTACTGCCTAAGCAAAAAAGGGCAGCACTGAAGAAAACAGTTTTTTTCCCTCCAAAAATATATCAAGTGGTACAGAAAAGTAAATGGAATTTTTATCTGCTGTGTTTTCACAAAGTCCCAGGAGGTCTCTCAAAGGGAAACAATATAATTAACAGATATGAGATATTGGGAATAATTGAAAGGGGGTTTTGGGGTGTGGAGAGAAAAGCTATTTAAATTGTTCCAGACATCAATACATAGGGAGTCAGAATAAATTTAGTCTTTATTATTCAAGTCTCCACATGTACAGAACAAGCTTCTCGGGATTCTGTTTTTCTAATATAATTAGAGATTACTGGAGCTAATATAATTGCCAATCTGGATTAAGGGAAGGTATTTCAGCCCTGGTTTATGATAGAAATGATGAATAAGACCATGTGTCTGTTTCTTCATACCAATTGATTTCATCAAGTCCATAAAAGTTCAGTCATAAACATCTAAGGCACACAAACAGAAGGTTTATTAAGCTCTGGATAGGCATCAGATATATCACTGTTTTCAAAGTGTCAGTCCAGTTTTCAAAATCCACTACTAACATTTTACTAAGGAACGGCAGTCAAAATGATGAAATAATGAGAATCGGCAGAATTCAAACATATTTTTGTTCTGTTTCATGAAATGTGTACTACGCCTTTCCTTAGCAAAGTTCAGAAGGGGATTTTTTTTTACATTTTATTGTTTCAGATTTTCAGACCCTTTTAAAAGAAAAATGCTGATATTTTCTTCATAATAATATTTCTAATTTTCATGCACCACAGCAAAATAATAGAACTGACTATCCTAATTATTATAATAATTTGATGAAGTACAATTTAAAAACTGAGCTAAAATAATCTGTAGGGGCCATTTAAAATTTATACACAGGATATCACCACCAAACATCCACAAAGAAAGCAGACAAAAAACCACACTGATGAGGAGGCACGACCAAGGACCAGAAGCCAGACTGCAAATGCACCCTTAGCCTCTTTAAACCCCTCCTATCCTTACATGAAACACAAACCCCCAACCAATCAGAACACACCTCCACCCAATCAGAACACAGCCAAGCTCCCACCCAATCAGCTCAAACCCCCACTGGCAGTTAAAAGGAAGAAACAGCTGGTATCTCACATTACTCCTGGAAGCACGAAGCCTGAAGATGACGAATGAGACTTCGTCGAAACGTCACCAAGACATCTCCAATTTTACGCGGGAGAAAACCCGAATAACTAAAGACCTACATACTAACACCCGCGAAAACCTCAGAAAACATATACATACATGTATGTATGTATGTATGTATGTATGTATGTATGTATGTATGTATTTATTTAGAGTTACAACCTAAGATGCCTAAGATGTAATACAGCACAGGTTCTAATCCCAGTAAGGGTATGGCTAGCTGATGAGAACTAAATAGCTTGAAATAGATCTATACTAGTCTCCCTTTATTTATTTATCAGCACAAATACAACATATATATATAATTTCCATATATGTTACAATTATTGTTCTTTTATGACTGGAATTCCTTCCATTGTAAAAAATAAAATTGCTTGATAGCTAATGGTAGTCAGAACCTTGGGTGATTAAATCAAGTTACTATGAACTAGTCAGCATATAATTGGTTATAGTAAATAATGATGATGATGATGATGATGATGATGATGATGATGCTGGGAATTAATGTGTTATCTTGATGAGCAGAAAGAGCTATCCTGAATTTCAAAAGAAAAAACTTTGCAACAAAAGATTTTAGTCTAGTCGTGTCTTAATTCCCTAATTCACTTAATGTTAATTTATGAATGAAGATAACATGATTTAACAAAATCATCTTATTTTTAAATATTTATTTATTTATTAAAACTGTACTGTCATGTACCCAAAGGGCTTTAGGATTCATATATAGTCAATGTAATGTTTAAATACAACAACAAGGTGCTTCATGAAAATAAGCTTCTTTCTATTTATTATCAACTATGTTAAGATATTTTCCACAAATGACTCTAAGGTAAGGCATAATGTGATTCAGGCTGAGTGTTTAACAAGCAAAAAACTTGGTTTATTGACTGAAGTTTTATTAAATACAGTGCAGCTTTGACATGAACCAAGCCAGGGACCTGATATATTAATTGCATTGTGCCATTTTCTTTAATCGACTTAGCCATAATAGTCTGGGTTCCCTAACATTAAGCTATAAACCACAACTTTGCAACCATAGCATTTGCGTGCATGCCACAGTAGACTAACCCAAAATCAAGCACAATACAGCTTGATGTAACATGCAAACTCAGCCACTCAACATTCATACATGCAAACTGCAATGATGTCAGCACAAGATATCTTATGACACAATTGTGCAAATGCTGAGACTATATTAGGACATCTATCCCAAGCACACATGTCTCAGCTTTTGCATGATTGCGTCGTCATGCATGTGTTGCCTTTGCCCATCCTTGCTGTCCCCCAACCACACATTTGTGACAGAACAACCATAAACACAGATTACAAAGTCTGCTGATGGTATTGCCCCTCATGGTGATGATATTTGCACCTCATGGTGCTAGGATGGATCTTCATTACAATATGCCCATCTGAGTCTGAGTGGTGGGTATTATTAACAAATCAACAGGCGGCAATGTTAATAAGCAGAAAAGGAAGGAGAAGGTTAGAAAATGAAAGTGACCTGGAAATTGTAAATGGGAAAAATGAGTGATGGGGCACTGGAATTAACCCAGTTGTTGGAATAACGGACACCAAGAACAACACTCATTACATTGCAAACTGCTGAGCTTTGCTATCTCTTGCTCTGGCAGTGGCTTGGCAGATGAGCTGTCTGATGATTAATCAAAAGCCACTCCAACAGCAGTGAAGGAATTACCCAGAAACTGGCTGCTTTATTTTTTCATCACGTAGCATGCTACATTAAACTGCAGAAATAAGAAGTTTTCCTGCCCACTCCAAAGGCATCACAAAAGACCCTGTAGCTTACTACAAATAACAATGCATTGCATATATATGCATGTGCACTGTGTGTGTGTGTGTGTGCGCGCACACACGCGTGCTATATGTGCGCACACACAAACATATACTCTAAATACAGAATAATCTTAAATTAATGTAGAAATCAATGGTAAAAGATTCTGTACTTTAATACTTCATGCTAATCTTGCACCAGAGACAAATTCCTTGTGTGTCTAATCACACTTGGCCAATAAAGTATTCTAATCTTGAATACTGTACCCCAAAATTAGAACAAAGATTAACATGATAAGAGGAATCCCTATGCAATAAATCCTAAATACTAGATGAAAGTTAGTTATTTCAGAGGTGGGCAACTATGGTCTCTTTGGGACCTATGGACTCAAGTCCACAGGTCACAAAGAGACTGTAGTAGTTGCCCATCTCTGATTTATTTCTATGTATGCTATCCTCAGATTTTCTTTGATTATTATTATTAGGTTTGTGTGTGTGGGGGGATATGATTAGGCAAAGCATAGACAATCCTATTAATTTGATCCTAAATCATGTCTCCTGTTTTAAATCTCAAGTTTGGTTCATTCTGTTTCCTCTGACAAACGTTTCTTCCTAAATCACTCAGCTTTTGGTCTGGTGGTTCTGTATTCTGTGTCTATCACTGATAATCAAGCAGCAGGAAACAATCACAAATTGGCTCAAGAGTATTTCCCCCTGAAGTTAAATCAATAAGATTGCTGCAATAAGAGGTGTCTGACATGGATGAGAATGTCTCAGGTCCTGGATGAAACCACTAGAAAATTTTATGTTACCACTCCAGGGTTACAAACACTTGATTGGGGCTTATAATAGCAATAGCACTTAGACTTATATATCACTTCACAGTGCTTTACATCCTCTCTAAGTGTTTTACAGAGTCAGCATATTGTGCCCTACAATTTACTAGGGTAGCAAAACATACTATGTTGGAAACTGTGGCTCAAATACATACCCATGTAATGTTGGGTTCATGTAACATTCTAATATCAAATCAAATAAACCAAATTGTGGTTAAGATTATGTTTGAATGAAGATTTGATGTTTACCAATTACATACATTATATTTGTTAGCAAAAAAGTTTTTCTGCTCACTGGCATGAAGGAAGAATGAAGGGGAAATCTGTATCTGTTGAGTAGAGATGTGTCTAAATTGGTTCAGGTGGATGTCTATGCAAATGCTTTCTCTCTCTTTTTTTAATAGTTCTTTTTAAAGATTTGATAAAAAATACTCATCCATATTCGTTCATGATTTTCCTTAACAATGCATATTTTAACAACTCCCTCTAATATACAGTATGTATTTTTTTTCTTGGAATAACTTCTTAAATACAAGCTTCTGCAATCAAATTCTTTGTTATGTAAATTTCTTCATTATTGGCTTTTAAAAGGAGAATTACCTTAATGCAAGCTCTTAGAAAATGTAAAGGGCTCTTTTATGTGCATCTTTAAGTAACAGGTATTCTTCATCATGCTAAATGTCACAAACACAAGTGTATTTTGGGGTATTTGGGGACCATGGCACTCCATAGCCAATTTGGCAGATCCCACCAATTTGCTTTGTTGTGCATTTCAAATTCATATTGTTAGATCCCTATTTGTCCACTGCTGTTAAAGGCTCAGAGCTCTGAAAGGGAGGAAAAAAACATGAAATACTTTTCATTCATCAGGCAGAATAGTGAGCAAAAAACCCAGACACTTAATTAGGAATTCAACAAGGTAGGCTAGTTAAGTTGTAATGGCCTGTAGTAAAATTCAATCAATGATACTTAGACTGAATTATACAGTTTGCATTCTCCTGGAAATTTAAAACCTCTACATCTTAATCAGATTCGACTATAAGGCATCTCCATACCTTAGACAAAAAATGGGCAAGAAAAAGCAAGCTTTTTTCCCATGGTTTTCCAGACGTGTCTCAGGTTTTGATTTGGCAATACAATTATCTATTCCAGTATAATAATTTGCATATTTTTGTTAGATCTTCTCCTCCTCCTCCCCGCCTTCTTCACAAGAATGGAAATAATATGTTTATAATATTTATGAAGTAGAGGAATGATAAGCTAGGCTACCACTGCACATCAAGGAAACAGCCTCCTTTTATAAGGGCCATGGCCACCAGAATCTTTTGGAGTCAGCAGCCATAACAAATCTAATAGATCAAATCAAAACAATAAGATCCAGAATCTTAAGAGTATTCCTCCAGCAATGACAAATTGTTACCTGCCACATTGTTTATCTTGAACCAATCTATTTAAATAGAAGCCCAAGAAACTGTTTCTCTCCATATTGGAACCACAGAACCATATTTTCTTTCCATTCGTTATACTACGCTTCCATATGCTCACTACACCAAAGTGGTCATCATACCCCTCATTAGTGCAGATAGAGGCCAGAAATCTGCTTAGGCTGTGTAGCCTTGGTATTTCAGGAGCATCAGCTGAGCTAGCTGAGTCCTCCATGCATTTTGCAATTCCAGGCATCTTCTCACACTTGCTGTGAGATGGTCAATTCTTGACCTCTATAACTATTTGGAATCTGCATATGGAAAAAAGGGGAGCAAGTGAAAAGGTAAGAAATAGAATACAGAAAGGAGGAAGAAGAAGAGATGGCTGAAGTAACAAGTGGTAGCAAAAGAAGAGTAACAAATTGTCTGTAAGGCAGGAAAAGCATGGAGGAAAGACTATAACTGGATGCATAGAAAGGAGCCACAATAAATGAAGCCCAAAGGCTTATAGGAGAAAGAGAAAGTTTCTACACCTTAAGAAGTTGGCCACCTATTGTCCCAATACAAAGAGTTATGCAATGGAGAGAGATAAGATATTGTCCTAATACAAGGATGCAGGAAGGAATGACCTATCCTTTTCCCACATGCCTCTCTTCCATTCATACTTTGCAGGTGTCACCCAGAAAATGAACTTAGCACATCTACAGATAGTTCTTGACTTACAACAGTTCATTTAGTGACCATTTGAAGTTACAGCAGCACTTTAAAAAGTGACATGATTATTTTTCACATTTAAGACCATTGCAGCATTGCCATGGTCATGGGAACAAAATTCAGATGTTTAGCAATTGACTCATATTTATGACCTTTTGTAACCTTCTGATAAACAAAGTCAATGGGAAAGGCAGATTATCTCAACAACCGTGTTACTTACTTAACTACTGCCGTGATTCAACTTAACAAGCGTGTCAAGAAGGGTCGTAAAATGGGGCAAAACTCACTTAACAAATGTCTCATTTAGCAACAGAAATTTTGGGCTCAATTGCATTGGGACTCGAGGACTACCTGTATAAAAGATGTACATGTGCAATGAACCCCTAGTTTGGGACCTCTGCTCACTAGACAGTCAAAGACTTGATTCTTCTAGGAGTGCTTATAAGATTTTACCCATCCATCCCACTATTTAGAAGAACTAGACAGGATGCTCACTTTCACCCTTGCCTTTTAATATCTATGTGATTCTTCAATTCCATAAGCAAAGCACCTAATCTGAACACATTGACATTTATTTTTAATTGCTGCTACAATTTTTCCTAAATCATTTTTGACCTGATTTGGAAAATCAGTAAACCTATATTCCTAATTAAAAGTTTATTTAATTTTAACTGATAATAAAATTAAAAATAAATGCAGCCTGGAGTAAATAATTTCTGTAGGTTTTAGAGCTGTTGTTTCATGTGTAATCAGTGTGCATCAAATGAATGGTTGGCCCTATAGAAAATGAACCCCACACAGAAATATCATGCATCACTGCATTTTTTTTAGTATTTTCCAATAGCAGGATATTGTCATACTAAAATACAGTGCAGAATGAATAGAATGCAGTAGTTGGAAGCATTAATACAAGCAAAGTTGGAAGCACTGAGTATTAGTATAGCACTTAGATTTACATATTGCTTCATAATGCTTTACAGCATCCTCTGAATGTTCGCATATGTCAGCATATTGTCTCCAACTATCTAGGTCTGCATTTTATCAACCTCAGAAAGATGGAAGGCTGAGTCATCAGAATTGAACTCCTGACTGTAGGCAGAGTTAGTTTGCAATACTGCATTCTAACCACTGTACCACCATGGCTCAGTATCAGGAGGAATGTAATATGCCAAATAACATCAACCACTGAATGATTAATTGAAAGTTCTGCTTTTATGTAGATGTTATAAAATGAATTAAATGAGATGTTTCATCACCTGAAGTGAGATCTTTTAAAAATAGTGACACATAAGTGGTAAATTCATCTAAGACCAACATTTTTTTTCTTTCCTTTTTTTGCCAACCCTTAACAATAATAATAATGATGATCTTTGCTAACAAATAACACTGGTTAGGTATGCCAATGTTCCTAAAAATCACAACATAAAAATGATGACACATGGATTATGATATCATCACACCAAAGATGCAATTTTGCACTTGCTCCATTTCTGATGCAACAATGTTGGTCACATCATTTGTCTCATGACACACATTTCATTCTCACCTCCCTTTGCAGATGCCTGTGGATGTGTAGATACAAGGCTTATTACGTGCAGACTGTTGCTAAAATTGTGAGCTGCTGTAGGCTGACAGCTTGCATAGTGCTGACAATTCAGTTTCCACCTTTCTCCAGTCTGGTGATGCTATTCTCCCAAGAGCAAAGGATCTCCTTTCGGGAGCACAATCGGTGGCTATCAAGAAATTGTTGGATCCCAATTCCCTCAAACCCAAGGAATGCTGAGATTCAGTGCTCTCTGGAGAGGCTCCATCTCCATCTACCTCTCAAGTGAAAACTTTTCCATTTGAAAAGTCATGAGAGTAGAAGATTTTAGGAATGGTTAAGGAGTTTACCATGGTCCCAATGGGACAATAAAAGTAGACCTTGCCAAGTCTTGATGCTCACTCTGAAGCCATTTAGGAGTGGTAACTCATTGTTAGAAGACATATTCTGCAGCTTTGAAATGAGGAATTAAAATCAGCATATATAGGGTACCCAAGTTTATATTTTGGCACTTGGCAACATTTAAAGATGCTGATCCCTTTGGAAGATATATTGCGCTAGATCTAATCTTAGAAGGGAAAAAGACATTACTTTTGGGAATTTATGCTCCTAATCAACAGCAAGACGGATTCTATAGAAATCTTCATGCTAAATTAGTACAGTGGGACTATAAGTCTTGTATACTATTGGGTGACTGGAACGGTGTGATTGATACTAAAAGAGATAAGAAGACCTCTCGACCAAATACTAAAACGCGAGCTAAGCTACCCAAACCTTTTTTTGACATGATGGACGACTTTGAATTGAGAGATATTTGGCAAGAAAGAAACGCAGAATATGATTTCACCTTCTTTTCTGATAGGCATCAATCCCTTTCAAGGACTGATTTTATACTAATCACTAATGATTTACTTTCTAGGGTGAAGAAGACAAAGATTGTGGCTAGGGTTCTTTCGGATCATAACCCAGTTTGGATGGAATTGGGAAGGGCAGTGCAGGCAAGAAGGTCTTGGAGGCTGAATGAAAATTTATTCAGATACGAAAAGTATATTAATGATTGCAAAAAACTGTTATCTGAATACTTTGTTTTGAATATGAATAAGGGTACACCTATGGAATTTGTATGGGATGCAAACAAAGCATATATGAGAGGAGTACTGATGAATATAAACAAAATACATAGACATAAACAAGGGCTAAAACAAACAGAATTGGAAGAGGAAATTAAAGGGAAAGAGTTGGAGTTAACATTGAATCCAGGCGATGCAAAGGTTAAGGAAGCAATTACCATTCTAAAATCTCAATTTGACATGTTGATCTCTGACCAGGTAGCCACTAGTTTATTATATGCAAAACACAACACTTTTTGTAATGCAAATAAATTGGGCAGATGGTTAGCTTATCAGATTAGGAAAAAAAGGAAAACTCGAAATGTAACCAAACTGATTTATAGAGGGAAGGAGGTGTTTCAACAGGAGGAGATTCAAAAGGCATTTCGGGAATTTTTTACAGAATTGTACAAAGGGGATAAAATTAAGGGCTTAGATATAGACAAATACTTAGATAAAGAGAAAATACCCTTAGTTAGAGAAGAGCACAGGCAAAAGTTGAACCAACCAATAACCTCGGGGGAAATTTTGCAGGTAATTAAGCAACTAAAGTTAGGGAAAGTGCCAGGTACAGATGGCTTGACAGCGGTTTACTATAAAAATTTACAGTTAGAAATGGTAGAACCTCTTAGAGAATTATTTAATAAGATTCAAACGGAAGGTAAAGTGCCTCCATCTTGGAAGACAGCGTTTATATCTTTGATACCCAAAGAAGATCAAGATACTACCCAACCAAAAAATTATAGACCTATCTCATTACTTAATATAGATTATAAAATTTTTACTAAAATACTAGTAAGTAGGTTAATGTTGGTTATTCAACAATTGATACACACCGACCAAACAGGTTTTATACAGGGGAGACAGATGAAGTTAGACTAATTATTAATGCATTAGAATATTTGGGGAAGAACAACCAAATTCCTACTGCTTTCATATTTCTGGATGCTGAGAAGGCCTTTGATCGAGTTAACTGGCAATTTCTGTTGAAGATATTGCAAAAAATGCAGATAGGAGACAGCTTTTTACAGTCAATTAAAGCAATATACCAACAGCAAACAGCTCAAATTATAGTCAACGGAAGTTTAACAGACCCTTTTCAAATTGGAAAAGGTACAAGACAGGGCTGTCTTTTGTCCCCACTATTGTTCATTATAACTTTGGAAGTATTGCTGAATAAAATACGGGACTTGGATGGTCTAAAAGGGATCAAGATTAGGCAGCAAGAATACAGAGTCCGCGCTTTTGCGGACGATTTGGTCATAATATTGGAACAACCGCAGGAATCTAGTGGAGTTTTAATGAATATGATTAATCAATATGGTCAAGTGTCTGGTTTTAAAATAAATTTAGGAAAAACCAAAATATTAGCTATAAATATGAATACTAAACAAAAGGAAGAACTAGGAGGGATGCTAGGATGTGAGGTAGTCAAAAAAGTCAAATATCTTGGGGTTAATATTTTAACCTCAAACGGGAAATTATATATGCACAATTATGAACCACTTTGGCATAGTATACAGATAGAGATGAAAAAATGGGAGAAATTGCACTTATCTTTGTTGGGTAGGATAGCGGCAGTGAAAATGAACATCTTACCAAAATTTTTATTTCTCTTTCAAATGTTACCTATACTTAAAAAAGATGCAAATCTTTTAGAATGGCAGAAAGGTATCAACAAATTTGTATGGGCAGGAAAGAAGCCGAGGGTAAAGATGAAAATAATGCAAGATGTACGCGAGAGAGGAGGCTTGAAATTATCTAACCTAAAATTATATTATGATGCAGTGGCGCTATCTGCAATTAGTGATTGGACTCATTTAACCAACGATAGAATATTGAATATCGAGGGACACAATCTGGTGTATGGTTGGCATGCTTACTTGTTATTCAACAAAAAATTGGATAAGAATTTTAAAAGTCATATTTTAAGAAATGCTTTACTGCGGGTCTGGAAAAAATACCAATATAAACTAAATGACAAGATACCCATGTGGGCAATTCCTAGACACGCAATTGAAAATATGAATATAACACAAAAACAGGATAGAACCACCTACAGACAGCTTCTCATTTTGGAAAGGGGGGTACTACAATTAAAATCTTTAGAGGTATTGAAAGAGGAGAAGGTAGTTCAAACATGGTTCCAGTATGGGCAATTACAGGCCAGGTGGAAAATAGACCAAAAAAGTGGTTTTATCCAAGTTGAGGATAATTTGTTTAAACAAATAAGAGATCAAAGTTTAATGCATATAAAGAGGATATATAATGTACTAATACAGATGGATTCGGAAACAGAATTAGTTAAAGATTGTATGATAAAGTGGGCTCAAAATGTTGAAGAACCAATAATGTTGGACACATGGGAAAGAATATGGGTAAGAAATGTGAAATTTACACAAGCTCAAAACTTGAGAGAAAATTTTTACAAGATGTTCTATAGATGGCATTTAGATCCTAAAAAGCTGGCTTCTATGTATCCGAATGTACAGCCTAAATGTTGGAGGTGTGGTTCTCTCGATGCTACATATTTTCATATATGGTGGACCTGTCAAAAGGTTAAGGCATTTTGGATAAAAATGTGGTGGATTATGCAAAATATCTTTAAAAGAAGGATAAAGTTTACTCCTCAGTTATTTTTACTAGGTATATGTACTGACTTTACAGTGGTAGAGACTAACTTGGTTCTGCACCTAACAACGGCAGCAAGACTGTTGGTGGCGCAATACTGGAAGAAGGAAGACCTGCCTACAACTCAAGAATGGACATTGAAAGTTACAAACCTAGCCGAGATGGCTAAAATATCGGCATATCTTAAAGATCACTCAAATGAGAGATATAAACGAGACTGGAAAAAATGGATTGCCTATATACAAAACAAATATGGGACTAAGAAATTCCAGATTGCCTATGCTTAAGATTAGGAATAATCTAAACTGTTCAAAGTTAGTGCAACAGGAAGAAGCTGAGTTCAATGCAGAGATGTTATTAACTTCTTTTTTTAATTTCTTTTGTCTTAATATATTTTAGACTGTGTTTGTTAAAAATCTATACCATGTACGGGCTCTGGGAAGTTGGGGGGGGAAGGGAGGTGGGGTGTTGGGGGGGGAGGGGGGATATATAGTATGTGTGAGATTTCAATGCAATGCGATTGCACATGTATACTGTTGCTCTTTAATTTCACGGTAAAAATAGGACAAGCTGAATATATTGACATATAGTAGAAATACACCAAAGGGAGGAGTAGCGGAATAGAAGAAAGAGGGGTAGAGAGGGTGGGAGAGAGGATTGGAGGGAGGGTGAGAAGGAAGGGAGGGAGTGGACTGGGAGAGAGGAGTGGTAGAGGGGGAGGGGAAGTAGGATAGAGGGGAATGATGGAGGGAAGATGGAAAGTTGGAGGGGGGGCGAAAGAAAGAGGTGTATGGAGGATCGAAGAGGTATATTGGGTTTCTATTTTGGGGGGTATTGTTGACAAGAGGAATTGCTATGTTTATTGTTTAATGTTGTATGGCCCCGGTTATGCATAGTATATATGTGACTGTATGAAAATGAAAAATGGAAAATAAAAACATATTTTGATAAAAATAAATAAATAAATAAATAAATAAATAAATAAATAAATAAAGTAGAACGTTAAAAAAAATAAAAAAAATAAAAAAATAAAGATGCTGATCGCACTCTAAGATTAGATGAATGAAAGTGTGTAGACAATCTGACTTGTAAACCAAAACAGGTAGATGATCCTGGAACACTTATGTGCCTTACAAAGGGACTGGCTTATTTGTTACTCATTTTTCCAACTAAAAATGTGAGTCTTGATATGCATCTTTCTAAATCAGCTCTAGGGCTGCACGAAGAACTTTGAAACAATTGTATTAAGGTTTGGCTACATGGTACACTGATCTCTATTTTTCAATACATTAAATATTCCCCACTACTAGTATCAGAGTTTCCACAGGTGGGGTCAGTGAAAGATCAAACTATCCATCCTTTCTGAATGTGGGAAGCACGTTTGATATGTGCCCCATCATTCTCTGCCCATCTGGAAAATATTTTCCCTGGCTGCAAAGTTCCATATATACAAAAAAATAAATCAGGGCTTAAGTATATGGTAGTGATGAAAGGGGACAAAATCTTTGCTGGCTTTGCTTCTACTGTGAAGACTGAAAAGATGTTCCCCCACCATAACATGCTTTGCATGAGACAGCAGTCTCAGAAGACAGATTTAGTCTCTTACAATTGGCCCAGAGAGAAGTTGAGGAAGGGATCATTAAGCCCTTACCAGAGGCAAGATAATAATGTATTGGTGTATGACAATATTACATCTGCCAGGAGATGGCAGATGTAATATTGCAGAGATTTGGTCATCACTCAGGCTGGGGGGGTGAAAATTTACGCCCCTCAGACAGGGTTCGCAACTTGGGAGTCCTCCTGGACTCCAGCTGACCTTAGAACATCATTTGTCGGCTGTGACCAGGGGGGGCATTTGCCCAGGTTCACCTGGTGCACCAGTTGCGTCCCTACCTGAACCGGGAGGCACTCACAACAGTCACTCATGTCCTTGTGACCTCAAGACTGGACTACTGCAATGCGCTCTACATGGGGCAGCCCTTGAAGAGTATTTGGAGACTTCAACTCGTCCAGAATGCAGCCGCACGAGCGATTGTGGGTGCACCTCAGTACACACACGTTACACCTATCCTCTGCGAGCTGCACTGGTTACCGATCGGTCTCCGGATACGCTTCAAAGTGCTAGTCGTAACTTATAAAGCCCTTCATGGTATTGGACCTGGGTACTTGAGAGACTGCCTGCCTCCAATTACCTCCCAAAGACCCGTTAGATCACACAGGGTCGGCCTCCTCCAGGTTCCGTCCACCAGCCAATGCCATCTGGCTACCACCTGGGGGAGGGCCTTCTCTGTGGCAGCTCCGGCCCTTTGGAACGAACTCCCCGCAGAAATTCGGACCCTCACCTCTCTCCAGGCCTTCCAGAAAGCCGTCAAAACCTGGCTGTGCCGGCAGGCCTGGGGTTGACGAGTTCCCCTCCCCTCTCGACCTGTGTGGCTGTGTGATTCTTGGTTATTTTAATCACTTGTATTGTGTTCTATGTTCCCTTTCCCCCCTTGAGTTGTTCGCCGCCCTGAGTCCCTCCCGGAAAAGGGCGGCATACAAATAAAATAAATCTAAATCTAAATCTAGATTACAGTTACTATTACAAAGTAGTTGTTTGCTTGTCGACAACTGCCAGTCCATTCTGATCATGTTCACACACTATTCAGAATACACCACAAGAGGTGGCCTAACTACACACTCATAAGACTTGATGGCACTCTGCAGCAGCATCCAGGGCTTTTTCCACCACCAATGTTACTTCACATTCAGCCGTTGGATTTGGGTAGGTCCAGCACTGAATGAATTTGTATTGCTGCTTGATGTATCATTCTGCCCCCCATCACAGTGGTACCTATTTATCTACTTGCATGTAATATGCTTTCAAACATCTAGTTTGGCAGAAGCTGAGGTAAGTGATGGTGGCTCACTCCATCAAGCAGTGCTAGGATTTGAACCACCAGAGTACAGACCTTCTCTAGCAACATTAAGCCACTGAGCTATTGCGCCTCAGGAAGGTAATTGATTGATGGGAAGTAGTAGCTACCACTAGCTACTGGCCCACAAATTGGATCTCCCAAACAAGCCTAGAACAACTTTTATATTGTAGACTTGAGCCAAGGTGGCGCAGTGGTTAAATGCAGCACTGCAGGCTACTGCTAGATCAGCAGTTCAGCGGTTCAAATCTCACCGGCTCAGGGTTGACTCAGCCTTCCATCCTTCCGAGGTGGGTAAAATGAGGACCCAGATTGTTGGGGGCAATATGCTGACTCTCTGTAAACCGCTTAGAGAGGGCTGAAAGCCCTATGAAGCGGTATATAAGTCTACTGCTATTGCTATTGCTATTGACACTTTCCAATCACCATGACAGGCCACTAATCGCATACACTATATTGCCAAAAGTATTCGCTCACAACTGATTCTGATTATGTGGATGGGTGAGCGAATACTTTTGGCAATATAGTGTACATCTTAACTTGTTCTTGCAAGATTCTTTGGCCAGAAATGAACTGGGCACCTCTGAAATACAACAGAGCTCAACAGGAAACCCCAGACACTGCTCCAGGTCACTGAATCTGTTGCTTAATGTGGCATGGAAACACAAAATTATAGAAGAAAATTTTGGGAAGGAAGTTTACAGATGAAAAAGCAGAAAAGAGATAATATGCCAGGTATAAGTCAGAGGCAAACAGTCTGAGACCAGATAGATAAACAGACACATATAATCACTGTTCCTCTCAACTAAAATCATGAATCTCTTGGCTACTTGTGTGACACAGGAGGGAGACAAAGGTGTAAATATTGAACTTCATTTCTATTGAAAACAGGAATTGCACTGACACGTGGCAGCTGCTACATTTTTATTTTTAACTGCTGTTCTACTTCTTGCAAGAACCCTCCCTATCTAAAGAGATGTGTTCTTGAAATATTGACAGCAAGGCTTCAAGTTTAGGATCAGCCAGGGAGAATCTCCAAGCAAGGTGGGGAGTGAAAGAAATGGGAATCCCAAAGCTTAAGAAAATGATTCAGAGATGCCTGGAATTTCTGAGGTACAGAGCTAAATGCTCTTTGTCAATGTGGCTAATTTTTAAACCTAGCAAACTGAAATGGCTTTCAGGAAATTAAATTGCAAATCTGGTATGACAGGCCATTATATAAAAAAGCATGGCCTCTACAAGACTTCATTAAGTATTCTATTCCGTTTATTTCCAGCTATAAGAAAAAATGCCAACTATGAAATCAGTGTATACTTGCGACTGCTTCAGACTTCAATATGGAAGCTAATAATTTTGAGGCAGATATTACAGTGAGGGTAATTACTCCAATTATTCATCCTATACTAGCAATAAGTCTAAGTTTAGATGAGGTCTGATTATGAGGGATCTGGTTTGCAAAGCAGCTAGATGCTGTTACTTCTGCTTTTGATTTGAGAGCTTATTCTTTGTTGTGTTGTGGTATATAATTTTATACATCTACACCGCTAGTCACAACTCAGTAGACAACGACGAACAGGAAACTACCGTCTGACAGGAAACCACCTTACAGTTCCTAAAAATGTCATAAACATCTAGAAGGTGATTTCTTTCTGCTCACAGCATTTATGACCAGCTACTCTGTAGGGTTTCTAATGGGACTGCTCCTTCTATGGACATTCAAGCTAAATAGAATGAGTTCTAAAAGCTTTCAGAGATTGTGCTGTTGGGACTAAAAGTCTCTTTTCTCAATGATGGAGGGGGACAGACACCCAACAAGAAGGTGTGGGTGAAATGCCACTTTCTTTTCACTACATCTTCTAAGCTCGTGACCCGTCAAAACCGCGGTCCACAAAAGCGTGCTCGACGAAAGCGCGTACGTGACGTCATCATAGCGCGATGAAAAAAATTAAAAATTGAAATAAAAATAAAATTAAAGCAAGCCGATTCACATAAAGGTAAGGGTTAGGGTTAGGGTTAGGGTTAGGTTAAGGGTTAGGGTTAGGTTTAGAGCATTAGGGTTAGGTTTAGCGTTAGGTTAAGGGTTAGCGTTAGGTTTAGCGTTAGGTTAAGGGTTAGGTTTAGGGTTAGGTTTAGGGTTAGGTTAAGGGTTAGGTTTAGGGTTAGCTTTAGGGTTAGGTTTGGGGGGGTTAGGGTAAGGTTTTCGCTTTAATTTTACATTTACCGATCACAGTGCGATGTTTTCGTCGCGCTGTGATGATGTCACGTACGGGCTTTCGTCGAGCGTGCTTTTGTCTACCGCGGTTTTGTGGTGGAATCTCTAAGCTTACATAGGTGCCTAGAAAACTGTCTGTTGTGTCTACTGGGCTATGGTTCTCTTTATCAAATGCTACTCATTTATATTAGTCTGGTGACCTTTATCCCAAATGAGTATTTAAGTTCTAAACTACATACTCTGAGTTTGATATTTAGATATGGCTATTAAAAAAAGACTCAGCTGTGACAAGGCATCAGTATGCTGCTATTATAAATACACACATTAAATTTAAAACTGTATCAGTTCAAAGTCTCCTTGATATTTTATTTTATTTTTATTTATTGTTCAGTAACTAATGCCATGTATGAATCACACTCAAAGTGAATCCATTTGTCACCACCCAAGCACCATCTGTTCCTGGGAACAAATGTCATTTTAACGACAGCAGTTGTCATAATCTCCACACTTACAATCATCTAAAATTACTGTAATATATGCATTCTTTTTAGCAGGTTTAGAAAATCTGCATGTGATGTTGGATAGCTGATCCAATCTTTCTCTAAAGTCACTAGACTTTGCTATTGTTTTAATCATAGGATATTATCACATTGTGTGCAAATTTAACAAACTCTTCCATTAATACAGTACTGGAAATTGTTTGCATATTTTTTAAAAGAGGGATCAAGACATTTGTTAAATACTACATTAAAAACATTT
Source organism: Thamnophis elegans (assembly GCF_009769535.1). NCBI lineage: Eukaryota > Metazoa > Chordata > Lepidosauria > Squamata > Natricidae > Thamnophis > Thamnophis elegans. Next base: position 88,814,717 of record NC_045542.1, read on the forward strand.
TGCCCATGTACATTCACATAGTTTACACCTTTATCTTTGTAAAGATATATTTATGCATGCAAAATGAACACCTCTATATATTACGATGTTTTTAAAGCAAGGACAAATGTTCATAGAAATGAGCCATGATGTGTGAAAGGAAAGAAAGGTAATCTCTTTGCCTAGAATTCATATTAGATTCTTTGGAAATTCTTCAATATTTTTGAACAGATCAGAAATGCTTCCAATGCACACTGTTATCATTCTACAGCACCATGAGCAGCAAAAACAAAGAGAAGCTGATCTGATAGCAAAAGCTGCTGCCGCATTTCTTAAATCTATTTTTACTTTTTTATTATTATTATCATGGGTAGTTCTCAGAAGAAAGATTCATATGGGAATGCCTATACCATGTATCTCAAAAGAAGGACCATCTTAAAAAGGACTAAAACACTCCACATATGAAGCATAAGACGTGAATACCCTTTGTGCTGATATGAACAGACTTTGTCATCAGTGGACAAAAACAAAACAAAAAACAAAAAACAAGCAGACTAACAATCAAGAAGTAAACATATTTTACCAATATAAGTGTACCAACCAAGGAACTGCCAAACAAACCAACAACGAACAGCGCAACCAAAAAATCTCTAAGACCAACTTCACCAATCCTGACTAAGCCACTAAAATATAAATTGATATAGAATATAGAATATAAATGGAGAGCAAATCCCATTCCTAATTAGCACTGCTGATGTTACCTAGTTTGGGTAATGAAACATCTGGAAGAAAACAACTAAGCTCAGAGAGCACCAAGGACCTATCACAACAAGATGAAAAATAGGCAACTACTCTTTAGTTTTCTCAGATATGGTGCAAACAAGCTACAGTAGGTAATCTCAAAAGTGTTACATCAAATAAAAAGAATGCTTCTAGAAAAAGAATTAGTTTGGCACCATTTTCATTAAGCAAAGCAAAAAGGTAGAATGTATAATCTGTTGAATTTCTGCAGCTCAACAACAGTTAAAATAAATATTCTTGCACCCCTAAACCAGGGCAATTGATGTAGTTCTGAGCAAAGCTGTAGTTCTACAGAACTAGTTCTACAGATGAAGACCATGAATAAATAGGTATTTCCAGGCAGTGCTGAAAGCAGCAAAGTTCATGAAAAGAACAGAAGGTTTAGACAGTCAATAAGGTGAAGATTTTTCTTGAGAAGGCATTCTGTATCTCTATGGAGAATCTTGTAAGTTATTGGTATAACTTGTTAATAAGTTTGTTTAAGCTGTCACATAGATAAACAACAGATACAAGCATGATGCTAGAAACAAATTCAGACCCAGCAAACAATTTTCTTAGTTGCTAAATTTAACATTTTCCTAAAGTCACACAGAAGATTCTCAATCTGGATGCATGCTTCAAGTCAGATGCTTCCCATTTGTTCATATCATACCTGACAGCTATATAGTGTTACTGCAAAGTTTAGCTGTTGTCCAACCAGTAGACTGGAAAATGAGTTAGAAGGATAAGAACAGTCCAGCAGATGTTACACATGTGATCTCACCAAACCTTGAGAAACCTAAGTTGAAGAAAAGCCAAGGAGATTTCTACAAAAGGAAAACAGGTTTTCAGAAATAGGTGTAAGTTCTACATGACACGTCAAGAGTTCCCAAGATCAGCAGATGCTGATTTTATAATGAAGAGTCCAAGTTAGTGATTGGAATTGGAGAGAATCCAATTCTAGTTCTCAGTGATGTGGTAAATCTATGTGTATCATTTCAAAGTTGTAATGGGAAGCTCGTGATTAATGTTCTTTCACATAAAATAACATATAAAGCAACATGAAAGAAAAATTTTAAGATGGGTATCTTATTTTATAAGCTTTTTAAAAAACTGTTCTATTTTGTAGGAAGCAACAGTCAATAATATGGATCTTTGCCTGCACTGATATTATATACATCCTAGAAATTGATCAGCAATTTCATTGTACTGAAAACTACCAGAGCCTAAAGAGATGAGAGTACTTAACAAAATTCTGTAAGTCTCAAAGGTGCTTTTTCAAAAAGCAACTGGACTTTCTTTGTGTTGTTTTTTTGTTGTTGAAGACATTTTGCTTCTCATCCAAGGAACTTCTTCAGAACTGAGAAGCAAAACATCCTCAAGAGAAAAAAAAACAAAGAAAAGTCCAGTTGCCTTTTGAAAAAGCATCTTTGGGACAACCATGACCTGGATGCCTGAGTGTCTTCGTAGACACTTCATAAGGCTAATGTAAGCTTGGCAGAACAGAATTTTTTCCCCCCTGGGATACCAATGCAGATGTAGCGTTAAGGAGTACTTAACTCTCTTTTGCATATTACCACATGCCTTTTAAAAAAGACTACCTGAAATGTGATAACACATTTCTTCTATCATTTAATTTGGCCCTGAACTGCTACTAGCAAAATTCCAACTGAATATTTATGAATTTAAATGTTAGCCAGACTCTATTTATACACAGCTGGAAATATGCTTAAATAAAGTTAAACAAACGCAGGGAGAAAAGGCAATATCTGAGTCAGAAAAGACACGAGATAAATGTCAGAAGCAATATCACTTGCCTACCAAGCCGTGGCTCAATATTATGATATGTGCTGGATAACGTGTGACTTGCTAAGGCTGTCATGTGTCAACCACCTTTGATCCATCCTGACAATAAAAAAAGTCTCCTTGTTCGGGTAGCAACTTCTGCTTGCTGTAGTATCTACACATGTCTCTTTCTTTCTTCAAGAATAAAATGAAACATTTCAGGCTAGCATGGGATCAGATAGAAGTTATGGCTGGGTGAATATCCATTAAATGCAATCCTTCATGGCCATAAAGTTGTTCTGCACCATTAGTTCCCAAACTCATCCATATTACTGCACATATGCAGCCTTCTAGTATTATGACCCTTTCTGCAAAGTAAAAAATAACACACACCAATAATTAATAAGCAAAACATGGAAGTGCAAATAGACCTTGCCACTCTAGAGTGCAACAGTTACTAATGCTGTACTTGAGCCTGTTTCCGTTCAATTATAAGCCTGTTCCGTATTCCCCAGACACGTAGTCGCATTATTTATTTATTCCAATATTTATAGCCTTGACATAGGCTCTAGCTGCTTGGCAACCATCTCTCTCCATAAGGCATTTCCCAAGGAATGATCTCCAAATGGCACAATTGTACTATCTTTACCATATTTTGAATACTCAGATTCTGCAGGAGCAACAAAGCCTCTAAGCGTGAGGTTTAATCTACAGGCAATTACATGAAAATCGATTAAAGCCAGAGCTCCTAGAAATTGTCTGGATGAAAGCAGAAACTGTCAGATAGAGGAAGCAAAACTTCCCAGTAGTTTTAACACATGCAGTTTTTGATCAAGATGTTTCATACTACCTCTGTACACATCAGGAAATACTTTTCTAATTAACAAAGGCTGCCTTTCATCTACAAAAAAAAATGACAAAAGTAATTAGGTTTCACATTACCTTTCAAAGTTAGGTATGTTACTATTGGTCCCACTATTCAGAAAAAGAAATGATACTCCAAGTATTGCATGATTAGGTTACATAAAAATATCCCAATGTAAAATATAAACAGTCGGTTTATATTGGATAGTTGTGAACTGCACAAATCAACTTTTAAATTTTGCTCCAACAGAAAAATAACTGATCTGCCTTGCTCAAGTCTTGTGGGTCACCACATATTTTTCAGTTACAGCTCCCACGTGGGAAACCACTTGGAAAGCCTTAAATAAGAAATCGCTCCATTTTGTGTTCTTTGGAGGCAGCTGTCCTGCTCCCTCTGCCACATGGGAAGCCACTTGAAAGATTCTGCACAGAAGCTGCTCTCCATGATGGTTGTAATATACAAAAGCTGCTCAGCAAATGCTCTACTTTTCATTCCATGACCCACATGGCTGCCATTAGGGCAAAATCACTCAAAAGACTGGAGTTTGATAGACTGACATCTCTTGGAAGAGATGAAAACTCCAGATTTCTCTTGACACCATCTCTCCCCACTCCCCCAATACACACGGAGGGCTGCTCTTAATTTTGGAGTGTGCCATATGTGCTTGATTTCAAAGTGTGAAGTGGTAAGTAGCTTGCCTTCGGGAACACAAACAGATGTGGTCAAAACCTTCAAAGAACTCTCCAGCATGCTAATATTTTCTTTCAGTTTTCGACGTGACTTCCTAGTCTCACTATAAGCTGGGGCCTACAAATGCTGGAAGGAAGGTAATGTAGAGCAGGAGTCATCCACCAGTGAAAAATGGCATCTTGGATTATGGACAGGAAAAACAAATATTAATTGGGCAAAACAATTAGAAGAACCAGAAAGTTTTGAAGTTTGGGACTTTCTCACTGCTAAGATTGTCTCTAAAGTATGCCTTTGTCTCCTCAGCAGTGAGAGTGTCCTAGGCTTCAAACCCAAACTTAGCATTGGTTCATTTGCCAGTATGAGTGACAAAATGCTCTTAATTACAGTACATTGCCTCCTTGGGTCAGGTTGAGAAACGTTGGATCTTCAAGAAAGACTCCAGCTAAATCTCCTGTGTTCATACTTCTTTAGCGTTATTGTGTGTTGTCTGATTACCATACATTATATACCAGTGGCAGCCTGCAAACATGGATTAGGAATTGTACCTCTGCATTTGCCATGCTTGTTAATCATTTAGAGATATTGGGTGGCAATAATTACATTTGCATTTTCATTCATATGCTATGTCCCTAGATTGCCTTCAGTTTAAGAGTGGTTTATTCTTTTCTAGGCTAGTACAAAGCTTTGCTCCAAATGCTATTTTCCAGCATCTTAAAGCCTCATGATCAATTTCATGTGTTCTGTGTAACAGTGGTTAAACTTGATAAATGATTGGCCATGCAATAGTTTGAGAAGAATATTTACAGAATCAGAAATATTCTTCTTAGCCAGCACTTTTATTAAGTCCCAAAGCATAATTATGCATTCCTATCAGACCAATCTTATTTAGCAAAATCAATGTTCTCTATCAGATCACTATTAATACTACATATAGAAAGCTGAATTTGAACTATGACTTCACAATGAACAAAGATAAAAATTAAATTAATGGATGGCAGAAAAAAAATATTAAATGGACAGCAGAAAAAAGCTTAATCACAAAACAGTTCTGTAAACATTATAAATTATGTAAGAATATAACAAACTAAACTTATAAATAACTTACAAATAAAAAATACTCAATGGAAATAGCCCAAATGTGAGCAATGTTGCTTAATTATGCCTAAAGGCCTCTTTAAAAACTTTCGTTAATTACTTCTGAACCTGATTCTACCCAGCTCTCTTTTCAGCAGTAAATCATTATGAAAAAAATTACTTGGGCAAAAAAAATGGGGTTGCTTTATAATCCCCACAAACAGGACCATTTTAATTAATACATGCCAAGCTTGAACACCATTGGACAGTCTTCAAGTAATTGAATTACTGGAGCCACCCATCCTGGACAATTTTCATTCAACCTTCCCTTTTTAAGGAAGGTTGTTGAAAGGGGGAGTAGTTATAGCTCCAGAGGAGCCTATAAAAATTGACTCCCCCTTTCAATATGCTTTGGGGGGGGGCATGGAGTTGTAATGCTCCTTTCTCTGTGATCGGTTCCATGTGGTACTAGGAGGGGAGAGAGATCAACCCGGAGGCCTCTAACATATGCAGTGAAACAAGGCTTGAAAAGCTGTGGTGGCGCAGTGGTTAGAATGAGTATTGCAGGCTAATTCTGCCAACTGCCAGCAGTTCTATTCTCACCAGATCAAGACTGACTAAGGTTTCCATCCTTCCGAGGTGGGTAAAATGAGGAGCCAGATTGTTGGGGGCAGTATGCTAACTCTGTAATCGACTTCGAGAGTGTGTAAAGCACTGTGAAGTGATATATAAGACTAAGCGCTAGTGCTAATACACTTGCCTTTCCTATTTGACATCCACATGAGCCTGCTGGGTCTGGTCATCTATTAGTTTGGGGTAAGGTATCATCAATCTCAAGTTTTGTATCTCAACCCCAAACTAACCAATGATGTCAAAGTCTTGTCTCAGTTTCTGAGGAAGTGGGTATCTAGATGGGAAGGAGCAGACTCAGGCTTAATCTGAAGGATATTTAGGCTATTCAATCCTAGTCCCAGAGATGCTTTAGTCCTAAACAGAGTTTAGTTCTTTACTTTTCCTTTGAGTTTTCCTGAACTTACAGCTACTGCTCAGGGGAGAAACAACTGTGGCCAAGAAAGTCCTTGCAATAAAGAATTTGTTGTACCAATTGCAACTATTCTTGGTTTGGAAGGTCTTTAGACAGTCACTCATTTTGGTTGCTTTCTGTATGAAGTACTGCAATGGGAGTGCTTTGAAAACCACTCAGAAGCAGCAAATGATCTAGAATGTAGCAGCACAAGTATGGTAGTTATGAGCATGTAATCACATACCGTATTTTTCGGAGTATAAGACACTCCTTTTCCCCAAAAAAGAGGGTGAAAATCTGGGTGCGTCTTATACACTGAATACAGCATTTTTGGCCTCCCGAAACCCGCCCCACGCATCCCATTTTTCACAAAAAATGGACATGCAGAGTGTTTGGAAGACCTGTAGAATGCTCCTGGAGGACGGGGAGGGCAAAACAAGTGATAAAGGGCCCATTTTTCACAAAATGGTGGTGTTTTTACCCTCCTAAGCCCCCAGAAGCACTCTGCAGGCTTTCCAAACTCTCTGCATGCCCCTTTTTCACAAAAAAATGTGGCATGCAGAGGGTTTGGGAGCAGGGGTGGGTTGTTGGGAAAAACCTTTTTTTAAAAAAAAAAAATGTACCTCTTCAAAATGTTGGTGCGTCTTATAATCCAGTGCATTTTATAGTCCGAAAAATATGGTAATACTATTTCTCTGCTTTGTGAACAGAACTGGTTACTAGTGGATTCCAGGTATAATTCAAGGTGCTGGTTATTAAAAATAAAGTCTCTGATGGCCCATGATCTGGCTTTCTTTCCTGTACTTTCTGTCCAATCTTTATGAACAGTGTTAGCAACTTAGATCCCATTGGTTAGGCAATGTCATCTGATGGAACCCAGAAAGCCTTCTCTATTCTAGACCATTGTTACTCTGAGAAACATTGTCCCCACAACATATTTGTCTGCTCGCAAACTCATTTAAAAGAACCCTAAAACCCTGGCTTTCTCCCAAGACCTGGGATTGAGGTATCAGGCAGGCTTCTTATAGGAACTGTTTGTATCAAGCAATCATATGGTTTATTGCTATTTATGTATGTTTCTCATTCTTTTGATAGCTTCTAAATTGGGTTTTTTTAAAAACATTGTACAATATCCAGAGTCATTAGGGGATGAAGAGAACTTGGAAATTTGAAAAGTAAATAAATAGATTATATAGTGGTAGAACCAGAAAAGCTAAAAGGATTATTGAGCCAAAGTCCACAAATAAAAAACTGAAGCATGTTGTACCACCTTTCTCATTGTCGTCAGGTATGTTAGCTGCAATCTATTGTTTCTACACTGAGTTTGCCTTTGGTTACAGGTATGAGATAAGAATTCCTTTATTTAATAGAAGTTTTCAAAACTTGTACAAAAATGACGCAACTTCAGTCAAATGCAAAGCTATATGCATCTAGTATTTCTTTTTCTAAAATGATGTGTAAGCCATTTTTTTCATTATTCCCTGAAGAAGGGAACACTGAAAGGCCACTAGGTTTAAGGTGTAAAATTACAAGCTCAACCCTATGGAACCCACAGACTCACAGGCTATATATCTCTAGAAGTGATTTTTATGTCAAACACATACTGAAATCAATAAATCAATGAACACAGCAAAGAAGTACAACCATTGTCTCCTAGACAGTATGCATTGCAACTCTCATAACTCTATGCTACTATACTATTAGATTTTGATTCCCATCAATCTCAAACAACTGCAAGGCAGCATATTGCCTATCCTTCATCTACTGACAGTGTATATTTTTCAACCAGGGAATTTAGATTGACTTATTGCTCCTGGAAAACTCAAAACTGTTTAGAGTATTCTAAAATTTTATATGCGTTTTGCATGAAGGGCTCTGTTACTTCAAGCACATTAAAAGAAGAGCACAGTCCCTAAGCCATCTAAAGATATAAACTATGAACAAATATCTCACCATCTTTAATTGTTAATATTTCTGTTAACAAATCACTTACACAATTAAATAAGGCAAAAGTCTATCTTAATGTTTCCTGCCTTTACAATAATAGATGCTGTGACTTAGGTGGCATATCTGGCTGATCTCCTTTGACTTCAAAGCTAAGTAGGCTGTATATATTAAGAAAGAGATCACTATGGGATACCAAGACGGTAAACTGAATTAGAAAGAATGCCGAAGAAGCCAATAGCAAATCACTTTAATACAGGTAGTCCTTGACTTACAACTATTCGTTTTAGAAACTGTTCGATGTCACAACAGCAGTGAAAAAATGATTTACAACTGGTCCTCACATTTACAATTATTGTAGCATCTCCATGGTCACATGATCAGAATTTGGCTGCTTGGCATCCAGCATGTATTTACAATGGCTGCAACATCTCAAGGTCTTGTGATCACCATTTCAGTATTGCAGGAAACCTACCGATTTGAATCCATACAATGATCAGCTGAGTTAGGCTCACGTTGAGAACATCTTTATTTTTTTACTCTCACAAACCATAAAAAATGAGAAACTAATCAAAACAGTTGATGTACCACGGTATTTCAGTTTCTTCATATAAAAAAATAGAATGATACTGCATTCATTTATTTTCAAAGCAAAGAATTAAAACTAATCACTAGTTTGGAATATACAACAGTTGTTCCATTGTAGTTTAATTATCATTGGCGAACATCTGCGTTACAGTAAAGTTGATTCCTCACTGAATATGCAGAATTCATTCCATACCAAGTAATTAACTAATAGCAATGACAACACATATTGCCCATATTCTATTTTTAAACTGTTTATAGAAAAAAAAATTGCAAGAACTTTATTGTATGATTTAGTTCTTTTCCAAGAATGTATTTTCTTAATTTATTGAATGGATTGAATGCTGTGATGGCCTGATGGTGAAGATGCCCACCTCCCACTTGAAAGGTTGAGAGTTCAATCCTAGGTGGCAGATATTTCTCTCCTAGAGTGCAAAGAAAAAATATCTATTGCAAACTCCACACAAGCATCTGGGAGGGCATCCAGCCAATAAATGCTAAGCTCCATCCAATCATCCTGACTCTGCCACAAATAGGGACTTCAGGGTTGTAAAAATGGAGTTTAATTTATTCAATGGATTAGTTCTTACCTGGTTCAAGCTAGGTGTACAACATTTGCTAAGTATACAAGGAGGCACAGTTCCAAACCAATGATTTTTTTTTCTTGGGAAATATGCCTGAACTGAGATAGTACATGACATTAATTTTAAACAAGTTTTTTAAAGATGAATTATATTCTGCAACTAAGATCTAAGTAAAAATAATGATATATTTTAACAATAGCAAGCAGCAAGACAATCCTTTTAAAGCTGAAGCCTGTGATTAGGCTTCCAGCATATGAGCCAAAATGGAAGTAACACCAGTCACTGCAACCCTGTGGCACATATACCTGGAATTAAAATCTACCATGTCTTGTAAAATTAATCCCAACTAAATATGGAAAATTATACCTTAAATTTCATTTGATATGGTGTACTTATTGTTATGTCTTTGATCTGCATATCTCACACTTCTTGTTTTGGAACATGATATGGACCAATCCCTGAAACTGCAAGGTACTTATCTCTGGCTAACATGACTAGAATCAGATTTAAAACACGTGTTAAAGGATTAGATAATGATGAAGAATTCAGGTGAACAAAGTTAACAAAGAAATGAACCTAATCCTATTTGAAAGCAACAACAGCATATACAAGGCAAATGAAATATACCAGGATTCACCAGCCTGTTTTGGCAACAAAACATTTTAAAAAGATGGGGGCAAGTGATATCTCTGCGAATTGCAGCTTTTTCAACAAATAATTGTGTCTAGCTTAAAGGTGAGTATTTCGAAACAATGGGTGACCCTGACAAGGAGGCAACAAAGAGAATGTTCTCCTTCTTTAAGAACAGTTACCCTATGAGGTGTCAAAGCCAAGAGAACGTCAACCAATATATGGTGACATATTTAAGAGAACTTTGATGCTCTCTGAACTTGGTTGTTTTCTTGCAGAGATTTCATTATCCAAACTAGGTAACATCATCAGTGTTAATAAAGGAGGGATTAACCCTGATGGTGTTACCTACTTTAGATAAGGAAACATCGGTAAGAAAACAATCATATTCAAGAAACCCTGACCTACAAATATTTTCCTTTATCAGTACAGTTATCCTTGGTTTAGCAGCTTTGAGACAGATTCCCTTCCCCTCTTCCATTAAACTCAGTCCAATGGATATTGCGGGATTTTCCAGTCTCAGGCAGGCCAGAGGGGGCTCGATCACCCTTCCCAGAGAACACACAGGAGGTCAACCTCATTTATGTTGGATGACTCCCAGGCAGCCCAATCTTCTTACAGGTACTGTATAAAAGAAGTGCCACCGGCTCGTCTTTTCCATTTCCCGCCCAGACGTCAAAGGAAATGTATTACTTGAATGAAAAGTTTATCCTCATTAATCGTAAAAGTGTAAGGGACCCACGTTTTAGGACCGGCTTCCCAACCCGAGTTGGCAACCAGCATGTATTTACGCTGGTTGCCCACATCCCAGGGCCCTAGTCTTCCTCTTGCCTAAAGTATATGTGTGCGCGGCACGTACACACATACACACACGTGTGTATCCAGGGTTCTAAGTAGTTCCCTTCCAGCACGACCAAACGTTTGAAAACGGCATGCCCTGCCCAGCCACTATCGCTCAGCCGCTGCAAGGTGCCTCCCTCAAGACGCCAGGTAAGGACATGGCGATCCGCGCCGGCCTGCCTGCCCGCGGTCCCCGCCCGCAAAGGTTGCCTCCCCACGGCTCAAGGCGAGATCAGTGCGAAACCTTCGGCTCAGGAAAGAGCTTTGGCCAGGAAGAGATTGGGGGGGGAAGTCACCGATGCTCGGCAGCTTTAGCACCCGCTACGTAAGTGATGAGCGCAAGAATGGAAGGGAGGTGGACGGGCTCCCGCCCCGAAATACCAGGCGGCAAGCACCGTCCGCCCACCGGCCACCTGGAAGAGATCGACGGCGAGGGAAGGTGCCGCTACTCACCCCGGCTACGTGCTTCTCGTTCCGCTCAGCGCCATCGAGAGCCAGAGGGAGTTCCCGAAGGGTTTTCGAGCCTTCGAGATCGGCGGCTGGAGCCTTCCTCTGCCTGCCAGGGGATTCGGGAGCTCAGCCCGCTTTGCCCGGCGCTTAAGGAGCCAGCTACTTGCACAGCGCCGCACCGTCGCTCTCGCTGCTAGAGGCTGGCTGCGGCCAACACGCGTGCCGCACCTCCGAGCTGACTGAGCCAGGGCGGAGGAGGCGTGCAGCGCCGCCTGGCCGCCGTGCGCGGAAAACGGGCCGCGGAGGGGGCGCCTCCCAGCCTCTTCAGCGCTTCTCGCCTCGGCTGAAGCCGGCTTTGCTGCTTTTCCCAGGCACGTGTTGAGGCGGACCCCCCGCGGCCGCGGACAGCCAATAAGAGAGGAGCGCGGCAAGCCAGGGTGGACAGGTGTCGCCCACGTAATGGACGGGGCCCTTCGCTTTCCTTCTGCGGTTTGTCCCTGGGACGCCCAGCCATGACTGGCTCCGCGACAATCAGTTCGTGTGCTTAAGGAAAGGACCGCCGGCAAATCCCAAAATCGCGTCACCTACGCTTTAAAATGCTCCGATCCATTGCGGGCAATTCTTCCTCCTGAAAAGAGAAATAAATAGAAAGACTGGTGCCTTGATTGCGCGAGCGTCAAGGAAATGGAGAATGTTATAAAGTGAGCGAAGTAGGTGCCCTGATTATTCATGAGCTCCACCAGTTGCTTCTGAGATGTTAGAGCTCCTTAGCTGAGGTGGGTGCTTATGCTACAGTCCTGCAGCCTCTTAGCTCTAAACTTAAAAGCCAGGGAAGCAGTTATGTGAAAAAGCGGCTCTTCCTTTGATTTAGACAAATTAAGTACAGGTAGTCCTCGCCTTACAACTACAATTGAGCTGAAAATTTCTGTTGCTAAATGAGACATTTGTTAAGTGAGCTTTGCCCCAATTTACCACCGACCTTGCTCTAGTCATTAAGTGAGTCGTCGCACTGTTAAGTTAGTAACAAGGAGGTTACGTGAATCTGGCTTCCCCATTAATTTTACTTGTCAGACGGTCGCAAAAGCGGTAAAAGCCTGGGACACCGCAACTGTGATAAATACCCAGTATGAGTCGGTTTCTGGGTGTCTGAATTTTTATCCTGTGGCCAGAAGATGCTGCAATGGTTGTAAGTGTGAAAAATGGTTTGTAAGTCGCTTTTTTCACTGCCGTTGTAACTTTGAATGGTTACTAAATGATCTGTTGTAAGTCGAGGACTACCTGTAACTTCATCACTAAAAAGGCTGCCCCCTTCTTCCTGTCTTTCAATTTTATTCCTTCATGTGGATAGCCCCCCTCCCCATAAAACTCCCTACCAATGGATCACTGAAGAAATCAATTCTCACTGGAAACACAAATGATCAGGCTCCAATTAGCCTATCCTATTCTACACATCACTATTCAAAGACCTAACTCTTTGAGAAAGGCTCTAACATTAGGAAAGTTGAAAGGAAGGAGAAGACGACAACTACTAGCCATGGACTCAATTAAGGCGGTTAGGGACAGATCACCTTGGAGAAACCATATATGTGATTACCATGAGTCAAATGGCAGTACTTTACAGCACTTAAGCATGTTTACTGGTTTGCCTTGTCAGATGCTGTCTGGAAAGGAGGAAAAAAAACGTGTCTCTGCAGCCTTGCATAGAGAGCACAGTGTAGCAAGCAGCTGTGAGGTTGGTTACCGGTAGTATCCTGAAAGCATTCTTTTTGCCTTTTAATTAATTTTTAATTTAATTTTTAATCATCCTTGACTTTCTAAAAAAATGTTCCACCTTTTATATACTGTTTTTGATATTTTATTGTATACAACCCTCAGGAGGGAGATGGGTGGTTCCAAAGTATAAGAAATAAATAATGTCCAAACTGATAGTTTGAACTGTGTTTTTCCTGCAAACGATGATTTAAAAGCATGGTTACAAGTTCCTGGCTTCTAGAATAGCCTGGAAACAATCTGAATGAGCACCACTGTAAGATACATTTAGCAGACTTGAAGAAGGCTGGCAGGAATTGGCATCCAAGAGAGTGGGAGAGAAAATAATCACAGTTCTGCAGATCCAAAACATGTGAAGGGCCGGGAAGAAGAGACCTGAATAAGGTCATTTTAAAGACCATTGAATCGAAGGATTTGTGTAGGCTGTTGGTGGTGCTATGAAGATACAGATGGTTTCTCTTTGTGTCATCCTATTTAGTAATTAAATATAGTGGGACACTGTAAGAAAAAGGAAAAGATAACTAGCAGTTAGTTTAGGGCATGATTCAGCCATTTATTTTACTGTGGCATGTTAAAGAAGAACAACATAAGATAAAGAACTGCTCTGTTAGATACATCAGTTGTAACAGGTCTTTGGTGGCACTAAAATTTACAGTCCTCAGAAGAAATCTTGATTTGACTCATCTCAAATGTATGATACAAAAAGCCAAGCACAGTTATTAAGAGGTCTTTTTCTCTTTGTTTTTTTTAAGAAAACAGCTGAGATTGGCATATTCTAATTCTGAGTGAGACTAACAACTAAAATGGAATTGATCGATGTAGAATTTATGGAAAACGTAGTTATAAATTCCCAGCATAAAATCAGTTCTAACACATTACATAATCTTTAAGGATGGGAATATATCTTAGTTTTTAAGATTCCAGCATTTAATTTATTAATTTCTATCTGTAATCCCCACTGAATTGGAAGTAATCATCCTTGAAAATTGATTCAAATGTAGAAACAATGATCTGGCATTCATTCTTCATTCACTGAGCTTGCCATGGCTGCCATACAAATGGGTCTATTCACACCATACATTGTTGGAGAGATGGTGGTTCCTTCAAACGTTGATAGTGGGTTTTAAATATGTACAACCTGTGATGGTGATAGTAAAAATATAGATTTTTGGGGGAAAATAGCAGTGTAGTTATGTAAAACCACAAATAAATTCTCGTTGCCTCATGGGGGATGTATGATAATGCAACTGTAGCAAAGAAATAAAACAGTCAACCCACACTGAAGGAAATCCAGAACCAAGCAGGATTCATAGTTTATCCCAGTGGTTCCCAAACTTGGCAACTTTAAGACTTGTGGACTTCAACTCCCAGAATTCTCCAGCCAGCTCTGGAGAATTCTGGGAGTTGAAGTCCACAAGTCTTAAAGTTGCCAAGTTTGAGAACCACTGGTTTATCCCATTCCACTAAGGAACAGTTGTTGGTGCAGGCAAAGCTTTTTCTTTTTCATGTTGCTGGTCTTTATACTGACAATTACAGATGGGGGCAGGAGCACATTTATAAAGGGCTTAGATTAGCTAATTCTAATCTTATACAAGCGATAAGTGATGCAAAATAAATCTATACAGTGGTTAATCCATGCAACAAATGAGATATTCTTGTGTAGGAAGTTAAAGAGATCAGTTTTCTGCCACTGGCCATTTTCTCCTTTTATACCAATGCAAAATAATATTGTTTGCACTTTATAATAAATTTCTGCCACTGGCCATTCTCTTCTTTTATACCAATGCAAAATAATATTGTTTGCACTTAATAAAAATACAAAGCTGTATGATAGCAGCCAGTGTGATGTTGCCACTAACTTAATGATAAGTCTCCAGATTCAGGCATAAATGGCATCCATGCTGCTTTTCTGTATAATGTTTTGCCTTTCCATTACACCTTCTGAATGAGAAGAATTGGAAGCACCCACACATGTTTCTGTCGATATGACTGCCTTCTTTCCTAACCTGAGCAGTGATGGTTAAACTTTTTGACACCGTGCCAAACTTGGAGCACGCGCCGGAACATCGGAACCGACGCACGTATACATGCTGATCAGTTGGTCTTCATGCAAGCACGCGCCGGAACCCAGAATAGCACCTGGTGACGATGTGCGCAACCATAGAGAGGGCTCTGTGTGCCTGCCAGAGGTTCGCCATCCCAGCTATAGAGCATCAATTACTTTTCTGTTTTTACAAATGCTCCAAGCTTGATCCTGACCCTGAACTGTTCTTTGGATACCCAGAGGGTACAAGTATTATTTTATTTTGCTATCTGTGGGGCAGCCTGATTTTGCTGTCTCCCTCCAAACAAAATGTAAGATTTCAAACAAGGAAGCCACAGAGTTTGGAACTTTTAAGGGAAGAAATGGCTATTTAGAGGAAAAATAAAGTAAGTTCTCTTGTGGTGCAGGAGGTGCTAATTGCAATGCAGATATCAAATTGAACTGCTTCATAATTCACCATGGATTTCGACACCACAGGTTCATAGCGGGATAATTTTATTTTTACCACCAGCCATCCTATGTATATAACATTAACTTGGTTATAGATGGTATTGTGACTCATCCAGAAAGCTGTCTTAGTAAATGGTGTGTGTATATATAAAACTCCCTTTTATTGATGTAACTGAAAAGGAACAACTACCTTCAGTTAATCAGGGAAAGTTCAGACTCAACTTTTGAAGACTATTGGAATAAATATGTATTTCTCTTGGCATCACTGGATTGCCAGTGCCCTTCTCCAAGATGTTTTTTTTTCAATCTGCCAGTACAGGTAGTCCTCCATAATGCAGCCCAAAATTTCTGTTGCTATGTGAAACATTTGTTAAATGAGTTTTGCCCCATTTTACAACACTTCTTGCTGCAGTTAAGTTAATCACTGCAATTGTTAAGTTGCAGTGATTAACTTAACTGCGGCAATTGTTAAATTAGTAAATTGGTTAAGGGAATCTGGCTTCCCCATGACTTTGGTTGTAAGCTGTTATGGAGGGCAGGATCAAAACTTTTTTACAGCATCTGTTTTGTTATTGTGCTAATAATCTTTTTTTCTTAAAGGAAAAAGGCAAACACTACAAAAAGTGCACTGCATGACAAATGGTAAAGCAGTTTAGATGGAGAACGCATTCAGATGAAAATGAAGAAGATGAAAAGTATATAGTATAGTGTGCTTAGAAAGGCAGAGTAGGAGACTAGATGATAAAACATGAAAGAAAAAGGGCCCATTAATGCTATTTATAGTTATAGTTGTGATGTATATAGAGTAACAGAATTGGAAGGAACCTTGTAGGTCATCTAATCCAACCCCTGCTCAAGCAGGAGACCTTATACCATTTCTGACAGATGGATCTCCAGTCTCTTCTTGAAAGTTTCCAGTGATGAAGCACCCACAACTTCTGAAGGTAAGCTGTTCCATTGGTTGATTGCTCTCGCTGTCAGAAAAATTATCCATCCATTATTCCCTGTCTTCAGGTGCTTTGGAGAATAGGTCGTCTCCCATCCTCTCTGTGATAGCCTCTCAAATATTGGAACATTGCTATCATGTCCCAACCTTCCTTCTGTTCACTAGACTAGCCATCTACAGTTCCTGCAATTGGTCTTCATATGTTTAGCCTCCAGAATCCTAATCATCTTTGTTGCTTTTCTCTGCACTCTTTCTAGACTCTCAACATATTTTTTTATAGTGTGGTGACCAAAATTGGATGCAGTATTCTAGATGTGGTCTTACCAAGGCTTTATAGAGTGGTACTAGTATCTCACGTGATCGTGATTGAATCCCTCGTTATTGCAACTTAGGATTGTTCTAACTAACTCATCTTCTTGCTGGTATGAACTAGTGTAGTCTTTCCCTATCTTCACTTCTCCAGATATTCTAAATTAGAACTCTCATTGAAAGATGGAAGTTGTAGTCCAAACCAATGCAGAAGACATCAGGTGAGAAGTGATGAATATCATTGGTATCCCATATAAATAAAAGTAGAAATTGATGATGGCTGTTACAGTGGCAAAGTCTGAATGCAATTAGTTACTGCACTGTTTTAGCTGCAGGCTATATTTTATCTTGCTGCTAAGTTCCCTTATTTAGGATGAGTTCTTGTCTTCTCAAGGCCATTTGTATTTTTTTCCCTCTGAATTTAAACAAAGGCACAGTTGAGACCGATGAAATAATCAGCAAGTCTCCGGCTTTTCAACAAAAAGTCTTTAGTTGGGATATTTACAAGAAATTCCACATCATAGTTCAGAAGATTTCTATTGCCCAGAATTTTACTCTCCAATCCAGTGTTTCTGTGAAAGAATCTGTTTATCAGCACAGAGTGGAATTTATGATTATGATTTGTGGAATTTGAACATCATAAGACAGAATGGAGCTTTAGTTTCTGGCTGTTGAGAACATGCTTAGCCCAGAACTATAAAGAAAATAAAAAGCATAGAAGAACTACAAATTCTTAAATGAATGACTAATGAAATACCCACTTTAGCTCTTAACTATGTGGTTTATACTATGTGATGTGAACCTAAGTATGATTTGCTACTAAATCATAATTAAATTGTGGTTTAGTGAGATATACGATGCATGTGTCTGGCAGTATATGTATAATGTAAGCTATAGTTTCCTTGAACATGGTTTTAGGAATAAATCACCATTAGCTGGGCTCACACATTGTGCTTAGCCATGGACCAGGTTTTGCATACCATAGGTTCACACATATTAAATTATAAAATAACATGATGCTTTATATATGTGTGAACCCATTCCCTTTCTTACACATGCTCATTTCTGATTATTTCATAGCATAAAACAATTGTCCAGAAAAAAAAACATTAATTTTATTAAATTGATCAATAGAAAATAGACTCCTCAATCATTATTACTTCAGGGGACAAGAAGTAAAGCTGTCTTCTCAAGATTCTTTCATTCTAGGTAGGAATTGGTGAGGGTACAACGCTTTGCATACTTCCATATATTGGTCAAACTTGTCTGATACAGATTGAGCACTGATAATGTTATCTAGTTTGGTAAAGAAACATCTGGAAGAAACCACCTTGCTTAAAGAGCACCAAGGATGCCACAAGTTGGCGCAGGTGGTTAGAGTGCAGTACTGCAAGCTACTTCTGCTAACTGGCAACTGTCTGCAATATGGCAGTTCAAATCTCACCAGGCTCCAGGTTGACTCAGCCTTCCATCCTTCTAAGGTCAGTAAAATGAGGACCCAGATTGTTGGGGGCAATATGCTGATTCTGTATACCACTTACAGAGGGCCTGTAAAGCACTGTGAAACAGTATATAAGTCTAAGTGCTATTGCTATGTTAGGCTGTGATCAAAGAGAGGAATATAATAAATATTATTATAGTAAAGTGTACAAAATGAAGTTCTATTTGTTTCCACAAACCCTTGGGCCATTCTACAGCCCATCTTTATACACTCTTATAGTTTAAAGGCAAGGGATGGCAGTAATTCAGAAATAGTGAAAATATTATATTGATATGACACATGGATTCTAGTGCCACAGGATAATGCTACTGGCTTAGTCAGGAATTAGCTAACAATGGCTTCTAGGCCACATCCCTCTTTTATAAAACCCAAAAGCTAAGAATTGATGGGAGGGTGGGTGACCAATTCCTCAGTTGAACTTCCCTGATGAGGGGTAGAGCAAAGAACCAAGGATCTGCCAGCTGTGCCTAGGAGACAGAGGAGAGGTAAATATGGCTCTTTAGAGCAGTAATGGTTTTCTCGTACCTTTGTTTGGAACCGGGAGCATGTGAGCACTTTGTGAGCGCACAGTCCTTCTGCACATGCTCAGAGCGTCCATGATGACATCTGGACATGTGGGCAGAGCCTCCTGCTGCCGTCACTATCAGTTTGTCCGAATTGGGTCGAACTGGCAGAATACTACATCTGCTTTACCATAGAAAATTTGCCAACCCCCAGTTTAGACCACATTGTGCCTAAAATATTATTTAAATTCATTTTTTTTCAATTTTTAAAAATTCTTCCATGCTGTTTTTAGATTTTAAAATTTTATTCTATATCACCCAGAGTCCCTCTGTGAGGGAGATGGGAAGTTCAAAAATGTGAAAAATAAATTATTAGATACTGAGATGTGTATCCCTTAGTTCTTATGTCTGAATGTTCTTATTGAGTGCTATGGTCACCTGGGGCGCATGCAGACGCTGGCAAGCGGCGAAGCTTGTAATCCAGCAGCGCTGAGCACGGCAGAGGAGGGGTGAAACGCAGCTGAAGAACTCTAAGGTAAAATCCTTTGCTGTGGAAGAAGTCCTGTAGGAAAAAACTCCTGAGTCTTCGAAGTGAAGGGAGAGTCAGAGTAACACTCCTTTCAGGCCGGAGACTGAGGTTAATCTGGGCAGGTCAGAAGGAGGAACATAGGTGTGGCCTCAAAGATTACCTCAGTCTCCTAGGCAAAAGGGCTGGGTTAATACCCATTGGTTACTCCTCCCACATCTCACGTTGGAAACTGCACCTATTCATTGGCGTCCTTCAGTCTCAAAAGACTATGGTATCGTGCTCTGGAAAGAGGTCCTAATGCAGTATCTGGTGTGGCTAAAAAGGCCAATTCGGGAGTGGCAATCCCTTCCGCACTGAGGGCAGATACATTCTGTCCTCTGCCCAGCCCCCAGATTTCACTGGTTCGGATTGCTTCTTGCCTCAGCCTGCTGAACAAGTGTCTCTTCGAATTGGAGAAGGTCATGCAGCGTCTTTAGCCTCCAAGCTGAACGATCAGAGGTCAAGATTTCCCAACTGTTAATGTCCATTCCCAAGGCCTTTAGATCCCTTTTGCAGATATCCTTATGCACTTTATGCACCTATTAGCAGTATGGATATTTTTAATCTCTTTTGTTCTATTAGTTGTATCAAAATGAACATAACAAAGGTATTACCAACTAAGCAATTTCAACTGGAACAAAAAAGGATTTAAAAAAAAAATGCAATTGTAATTGCTAATAAGAACCTTCAGAGAAACTGCTATCCGGAGAGCCTGTTAAACACAATATATCAGCCATTGTCTTTTTGAACATTCATTAAGCCACAGGTAGTACAAAGAAAATATATTGGAGACAAATTAAGATTAATGTATAAGTAAGCAGATCAAATTCCACATGATACATACAGAGTAGTGGACAAAAAAGGGGATTGTAAATGAAATATATGAAATTCTTTGTTGATTGTTAATATTGACTAGTTGATTGCTATATTTTTGTTTATGTATGTGACTGTATTGTTAGAAAAAAAATCACGTAACTATTCCTTATGAAGGATTACCAGGGGCCTATGGGGAAAAGCTGTTTACAGTGAGCTGAAAATTGATATGCTTCAGACAACAAAAATACATTGAGACACTTCTGGTTTTGTTACATTGCATTAATCTTTCTAGGGCCGCGTGCTGCAGTGCCTTCTATGCCTGATTTCTTAGAAGTATGACCAGTTAATGATTTAAGGGACTTGCTTTGCAGAAAACTGACAACTTATCCAACCATGACACCAAGTAGTATGGATGTATTATTAGAAGAATGTGTGAAAAATTTGAAATAGGGTAAGAGGCAGCCGGTGGGAAGCTGGGGAGAACTGAACGCACACAAACACCAAAATAATGGATTAGAATCAAAGGAGTTAATTTAAAAAAAAAAACATTTTGAAATGTCAGCAACTGTGCAAGGCCAACACCAGTTTCCCAGAGCAGCATGTGGACAAGCAAAAGAGACCAGCTGGTGCAAATGGCTGCCCGATCTCCTTGAAACAAATAGCAATCAATAGCAATGGCAAGAGACAGAGAATTTAACTGTTCCAGTGTGTTGTTAGTATTGGATAACTCCTCCTTCTCCTTCTCCTTCTCCTTCTCCTTCTCCTTCTCCTCTCCTTCTCCTCTCCTTCTCCTTCTCCTTCTCCTCCTCCTTCTCCTCCTCCTCCTCCTCCTCCTCTTCTCCATCCAATTGTTGTTTTTGTGGTGCACAACAGAAGGTAGAATCTCTTGGTATCCTACTTTCCAATTCTATTCTGCTATCATACACATATACAGGTAATCCTCGACTTATGACTATAATTGAGCCCAAAATATCTGTTGATCAATGAGACATTGGTTAAGTGAGCTTTGTCCAATTTTCTGACTTTCTTGCCACAGTTATTAAGTGAATCACTGCAGTTGTTAAGGTAGTAACACGGCTGTTAAGTGTTACTTAACACTTAAGTGCCACGGCTTCTGCAATGACTTTGCTTGTCAGAAGGTCGCAAAAGGGATCCCATGACTCCGGGACACTGCAACCATCATAAGCGAGTCAATTGCCAACCATCTGAATTTTGATGATGAGGAGATGCTACAGGTATCATAAGTGTGAAAAATGTTCATAACCTTACTTTTTCAATACATTGTAACTTCAAATGGTCACTAACTGAACTGTTGTAAGTCAAAAACCACCTGTAAAGGTTACATCTGGAATCAGCAGATTTTTGGGGGATTGTCCTTTAGTACCTAAAATATTGTTTCTAGTAGCTCTGGACAGTTCTACCTCTTTGATACAGATACAAGAGAGAATGCACATTGTAAGTCTATCCCTTTATCTCTTATGTATCTATTCATGCTCTTGCCTCTTTTTATCCCATTTTTTCCATCAACTGTTTGGATGTCACTGAGGTTTAATAAATACACTTCAGGCTGCATATTATTTCTGAATTGAGGGACATGCATACTTGATTTTCTCTAATATAAGAATTGATTGGTAGATTTGATTTGCTAGATGCCAACCTTTTTTTGCAAGAGATAGAAAGGTAACAGTAAAACACAACAAGTGCAAAGTAGTCATCATAACAATAGCTTGCCCCCAGATACTCTGAAAGTAAAGATAGTATGTAACTTATTGCATGCAGCCAATAAATACTTCTTTTCAATTGAAAATGTAGGAAAAGATAGATAAACTACACATGATATCTGAGCTGACATGAAGAAATATAGCTGAACAACATTAGGGCTCATGCTGCTAAGTAGTTAATTATAAATATTGAATCTTTATCAAGCTGTCCTCCATGCAACATCAATTTATGTTAAGCAGTCTTTCACATCAAGTATTTTTTATATTTCTCCTGCAACAATAATGCAGCATTGGATCATACTATTTTTTTGTCTGTCTGATGTCTAATATGTCTCAGTAATCTTTTCAGAAGATAGCAATAGCAATAGCAATAGCAGTAGACTTATATACCGCTTCATAGGCCTTTCAGGCCTCTCTAAGCGGTTTACAGAGAGTCAGCATATTGCCCCCAACAATCTGGGTCCTCATTTTACCCACCTCGGAAGGATGGAAGGCTGAGTCAACCCTGAGCCGGTGAGATTTGAACCGCTGAACTGCTGATCTAGCAGTAGCCTGCAGTGCTGCATTTAACCACTGCGCCACCTTGATCTGATCCCACTTTGGGGGTCCTCCAACATATATATATCTATCATACTATTCCCTTTCAGACAACGCAAATTGGCATTAGACAAAAGTGCAGAAAAAGAGTAAGAAATAGTAAACCAAAGAAATTAAAGGCATGATAAAAGGAAAACAAATGAAGAAAGATAGGTAAACCTTGTTTATTTATTTATTTATTTAGAAGATTTAATGTATATGGTTGCCCATTCACTTTCAGTGATTCTAGGTGATTTACAAAAAATAAAACTCAGTATAAAAAAGTACACCACACCACCCAGCTTGGCAATTCAAGCAACAAAAAAAGCTGCTTGATGGGCTCCACTTTGGAGATCCCAGGCCC
The DNA here is from genome assembly GCF_009769535.1 of Thamnophis elegans. Classification (NCBI taxonomy): domain Eukaryota; kingdom Metazoa; phylum Chordata; class Lepidosauria; order Squamata; family Natricidae; genus Thamnophis; species Thamnophis elegans. The sequence continues at coordinate 88,837,515 of NC_045542.1, forward strand.
TTTGGCAAAAGCAGGGCCTTGCAAAAAAAGTGTCAAAGTGGGGGACAGTTTAATCTCCATGGGGATGATGTTACAAAGGGAGGGAGCCACCATGGAGAAAGCCCTTCTTCTGGGTCCTGCCAGGTGTACCACCTTAGGAGAGGGGATTCACAAATTCCCTGCCTCCCTGCTCCGGTGGGCTGGATGGAAGTAACTGGGAAGAGACAGTTCTTAAGTTAACCTGGTCTTAAGCCACGTAGGCAGGGTTGGGTTCTGGCTTCTGCTACTGCCGGTTTGCTCAGGGATATACATAAGCAGTAGTAAAAAAAAAAAAAAAGCTTCTGCACGTGCAGAGAAGCAAAAAACCAAGATGGTACCTACAGCGCCGCCAATAGAACTGGTTCAGGGGCGTGGCAGGCTGATTTACTACTTACTCGTCTGAACTGGTCCGAACCAGTATGAACCCACCTCTGCATGTAGGGCTTTAAAGGTGACGACTAGCACCTTGAATTGCACCTGGAAGGAAATTGGCGCTTAATACAGCTTCTCAGGAGAGGTGACCCATGTGCACACCCGAATCTGCACAAAACCATGCTGCTGCACATTGAAGCAAATAGAGCTTTCAGATACTTTTCAAGGGCAGCCCCATGTAGAGCGCATTGCAATAGCCAAGTTGGGAGGTGGCTAGAATGTATGTGACTGTGAGCAGGGATTGTTGGTTCAGGAAAGGGTATAACTGGTGCACAGCCCATAGTTGCACAAAGGCCCTCCTGGCCATGACTGCCACCTACTCCTCAAGCAAGTGTCAATCCAGAAGAACCTCCAGATTACTCACTGGGCCTGTCTGAGACAGTGCCTCCCCATTCAAAACCAGCAATGGCAATTCTCCATGGACCAAAGAATCCTAAACTCAGATTCAATTGCTCTTGCCAGTTTTCAGTTTCAGGCCATTGCTCCCCATCCAGAGCACAGCAGCCTCCAAGCACTAAGAGAGGGAGATTCACAGCATCACTTAACTCACTATGGGCTGAGATGTATAACTGGATCTCATCAGCATATTGGTGATATCTCAATCCACGGATGATCACACCCAGCCAGCAGCTTCATGTAGATGTTAAACAGAAACAGAGAAAGTACCGTGTCCTGCAGAACTCTGCAAAGCAGGGACAAGGCATGGACCTCTCGCTTTCTATCAACACCAACTGAGAGCACCCACAGAGGAAGGGAGTGAACCAGGACAACACAAAATCCCCACTCCTAACCCCCAAGGCCACTGCAGACAGATACCATAGTTGATAGTACCGAAGGCTGCTGAGAGGTCAAATAGAGCAGGAATTGATGCTCTAACCTTACCCTGCTCCCACCAGAGATCATCAAAAGTGTGATCAATGCCATTTCTGTTCCATACCTAGGCCTAAACTCTGATTGGCAAAGGTTTAGATAATCTGGAGCTCTGGAGCTGCCATTCAACTGCCTTCTCAATCACCTTTCCCAGAAAGGGAAGATTGGAGACAGGTCAACAATTATCCAATGGGTGGAATCTAGCAATGGCCTTCTTAAAGCAATGACCATCAAAGAAGGACCATGGCCTTCTTAAAATGCTAGGGCACAATCCCTTCCCACAAGGAAGCACTGTCAGAACCCACCTGCCTGTCACCTCCTAGGAAGCTTTGACAAGACAGGAGGGCATGAGTCTAAAACAGATTCTTGCCCTCATATTCTTTATGGTCCTGTCCACTTCCTCGGGAGCAGCAGACTCAAAGCTTTTAATTTCAATATGCTATGGTTACTCTCTGATTATCCTATAGCTATTAACCTCCACAGCCCTTCATGGTGTCTGTCAATTAAAAAAGCCGAGGTGGCGCAGTGGTTAAATGCAGCACTGCAGGCTACTTCAGCTGACTGCAGTTCTGCAGTTTGGCTGTTCAAATCTCACCGGCTCAGGGTTGACTCAGCCTTCCATCCTTCCGAGGTGGGTAAAATGAGGACCCGGATTGTTGTTGGGGGCAATATGCTGACTCTGTAAACCGCTTAGAGAAGGCTGAAAGCCCTATGAAGCGGTATATAAGTCTAACTGCTATTGCTATTGCTAATTAAGATTTTCCTATAATGCTTTTTAGCAAGATAGGAAAGTTATAGACTACCAAACCAGCGTTAGAGCCACAGTGGTTAGAATGCAGTACTGCAGGCTATTTCTGCTGACTGCCGGCTGTCTGCAATTTGGCAGTTCAAATCTCACCAGGCTCAAGGTTGACTCAAGTTTCCATCCTTCCAAGCTCAGTAAAATGATGATTGTTGGGGGCAATATGTTGACTCTGTAAACCGCTTAGAGAAGACTGTAAAGTACTGTGAAGTGCTATATAAATCTAAGTGCTATTGCTATTGCTATTAGTTGTACCATTCTCCATGCAGCATTCCTTGCTAAGGGCAATATGAATTACCTCTGGCATAGTTTGACCAGGTTGCTATAAGTGCAACCAAAGCCTATTTTCATCCCAAATATGCTCGTGTTATTCTATAAAAGCTTCCACTTCCAATCTATTGACTACATTGCAAGCCAATATACTGTTGATTACATCCCATAAACTGGTGTAACTTTTGGTCTGCTGAAATTTTTCAGGATATCAGTTAACGGAAGCCTTATGCTTACTCAGAATATGACAACAGCCCTAAAATCTAATTTTGAAAAAAATCTTACAGAAAAATATAAATGCAATGAAAGTCAAGTGATCAACTTAAGAGTGTACTTTATCCATTTGGGTTTGGTATTCTGAGCATTGTAATTCCTAAAGAATTCTAGTATGGGAAAGCCAACTTTCTAAGCAAAGTAAATGTATTTATTTGCTAATAGAAAAAAGTGGTCTCATGGTTTCATTTGTTATAACTGTAGCCTTTGATTAACCATTATCTCCAATTGACAGTCATGTTGACTGGAAATTTTGGAACTGGATTCTAAATATTTTTGGGGAAAACAAGATTGGGAAAATCATAGCAGGTCATGGAAAATCTGAGTAAAATCTGGTTTTATCAGAAAAAAAAATGAAGCTGTTATTGCAGGTTTTTGATTTGACCTCCTAAGTCTAAATAATCATATCACGGCTCTCAACCTACCAAAGATTTCACAAGGGTAAATGTCCACAAGAATATTCCACCCTTGCGTCTCATTATCATGCAATGCTACCACTTCCTAATTTATTTTCTCAACAGTGCTCCATAGTAGGCTGCAAAACAGTAATTGTTCCCAGGCTGCTTACTGAGCTGAGAATAGATGTGAAGGCAGATCCAAAGATATCTTTTCCATCATACAGCATTACCCAAAAATAAGTGGAAGCTTTTTCAGAGAGCTGCTTCTCCAAGCGATGCCAGTTCTGTTGCCAAAAACAACGGGGAGAAATTCTTTCCTCATCAAAGTGACTAAATGCTGCTGAGGCAAGGAAAAAGAATTGTGTACTTCAGAGCGCCAACTGTCTAGGCTAGAATGTTCTAATTTGGTCCTCTCTGGGCGCAATTGGGTGACACAACAATTGTGGAGGGCACCAGAACAGGGAATCCAATGAAGTAAGGGAAGCAGGAGTTGGCTTTGTTTTGCTACTGTAAACATTGCTATCTTTTACTCTATAGTGGGATCATCTTTTACTGAAGGAAAAATGTTTTTTTTAAAGTAACGAGTCATAGTTTTTGCTAAAAACATATTTTCAAGATGGAAGCTCTACAGAAGGCATAGCCTGTGAAATGAGTTGGTAATCCCTTTGTTTTCCCCCGGCAAAAGAAAACATTTGGACTCAAATGTATTTCTAGCAACATGTATCGGATTGCAATGTCCAGAATGGAAATGGGAAATTTGACATGGTGTTTAATACAAATCAACTGGTTAAGGCAGGTTCCCAATAAAGAAACCAAGAGTGATGTGCCAGGTTGTGAAAAATGTATGCATTGCAATTAATTTCTCATTGATTATAGAGAAGTACTATATTCTAGCAGAAATGGATATTTGGATGAGACCCATAACAATTGTCTGTTATGTAAATCAAATATTTATTTTAATAATACTATAAAGAATGATTAATGTACATATTTATTTATTGCAATCTGTTTTCTTGAAAATATTTATTTTTAATAGTGTAATAAAACTTGTTTTATAAATGTACATATTTAGTAAAGACATGCTGAGGACCATGCTGGAATTGAAATAATCGAATGTAATTATCTTGAATCGTAGACAGAGAATAAAGTTCAGCCCATTATGTTGACAGAAGTATATCTAACATCATTGGAAAAGATATTTAACAATAAACAAGGCACCAAGTAATTGTTTGGGCCTGGATTTTAAATGAATTACAAAACAGTGCAATCAGAAAGAATGCCTTGTTAGAGATGCTCTAGAGAAGCTGACAATTTGATTTCTTGGTATCTGACCTCTTTTTCTCTTTCCTTCTTTTTGTAACTATGTATATGAAAAAGAGAGAATCTGAATGAGTGGAAGTTGGGGTTCATAAGAATATTGTTCCATTCAATGAAGATGATGGTTTAAGCCAGTGATGGCTAATCTTTTCCGGACCAAGTGCCCAAAGCGCACACGTGTGTGCAAATACGCAAACCCATGTGCCCGAAACCCCAAAATGCAATGCACGTGTGGCCCCCTGCATGCGCTCTGCCCCATGCACATGTGTGCATTCCACCTGAACACACATACCCACATGTACTCCACACCTCCATGCATCCATGTTCAGCCCTCCTGCACTTGCCCCATCCCCCTGCACATGTGTAGCAAAGACCCAACACCAGCTGGTCATCGAGAGGCATGCATGCATGTGCAGCAGAGTTGAACTGGGGTGATGGCTCGTGTGCCCACAGAGAGGGCACTGCGTGTCACCTGTGGCATGCATTCCATAGATTCACTATCAAGATGTAAGCTATATGATCCGAGTTAAGAATGTTCTGTAGTAAGGCAAGACTATATAAGTTCTGGCTCTGCTCTGGTTTGTTCAGGGCTGCCCAACAAGCTGCCGATGCTTTGTTGGGAGCCTGGTGTGCACTGTAGTACTTCACATGCTTAATAAATGTATGTGGTATTTTCAAAGTGGTGTAGATGAGCCGCAGTTATATATTTATTCTATATATTTATTCTATAGCCCGGTGTCTTTTGTTTGGCTTTGCTTCTTCTTAAATAGCCTTTCCTTTACACATTTGGAATCAGTTTTGTCACTTAATCTTATTTAGTTGATTTCTGTATCTATTAAAATTATGCAGGCTAGAAGCACATGGATGACTGGTGGGTTAACTGTGGGACACCAACTGTGTTTGTCAGTGCTTTTGGTATTCTGCTTCCAGTGATTTGAAGTTTTAAGGTAGCTCACATGTCTCATTGCAGGTCTAATATAGAGTTACAGATACATACATGCTCCTTATCCTAGTGACATCTCTATCTTGTCATACCTGCAAGCCATCTTTTCTTTTGGACTTCAGGCCTGCCACACTTTCTATTACTCTACTATTCATTTCTATTGTGGGAAAATGGGAGGGGGGAGTTATACAGAGTTGGGTGATATGTAGCCATAACAAAATTCTTTCTAGAAAGCCAAGGTCATCCTTTGTGTCTGCACCTGGCAGGAACTGGGTGGGTGGAAGCTGTCAGTGTGGCAGTGGAAGATTGGACCATGTGATGGACTTGTGGGCAGGATCTTGAACTTTCAACTGGGTGGGAAAACCTGGAAGCTTTCAGATTCGGGTTTTCCCAGATCTGCCAACATGGCTCTCTTAATAAATTGGACTTCGGAGGAATCCTTTGCCTCGGACTCTGATTTACTTTTGGATTCTATTTGGAACCCTGACATACTTCACCATTCCATTAGAGTTGCCTTTCACTTCAGGATCTATCTTAATCCTCTCCGCTATGACTGGCGTAGGTATCCCCAAAGTCTTTCTTCTCTAGAAATGATTAATTGTGGAAGCATTTGCAATTAATTTAAATAATAACATGTGGAATGACAGTGGAAGTTAAGGAAAAATAATTGTTCTTGTATTGTTCTTAGTAAAATATGTTGAAATTTTTCTCTTGAAGATTTACTGTTGAAAGCTGGGTGTTTTTAAAAGGAAAGGCAAGATGCTAATGTCTAATTTTTACAGAACAACAATCCAGCCTTACATTTAATCTTTGCATTCAATTTCATGGCAAATGGATGGCAAATACATGGGTTGTCACCTTCTGTTACCTGAATGTCTTATCTAGTCCCTTTTTTGTGTGATAAGCTCTATTTTTGTGATATAAAGGAGATCAGGAGGTGCAGTTTCTCAGTTGCTGCTCAGTTCCATCATTTTGGAATATCAATCTTTTGGATTCATCCCTTTTCATGTCTCAGAAGCTATGGAGATGGACCTCTTCCGAGAGCATTTTGGTTAAATGGCTTGTTTTTAGCAAGCTTGTTTTTTCCACTTTGCTTATATTAATTTATTTGATCATACTGTTTTATTTTATTTTGTTTGGTTCTGTTTATTTTTCATATAATGATTTATCCTTGTAAGTTAACGTTAGCTGATAACTCACCATTGTCTGGGTATTTATTTAGGGGCAAAATGTCCAGACCAAATGTAATTTCTAATGTTGGATTTTCCCCCTTCCCAGAGGGAGCCCCTTGTGGAGTACTGTGAAGCCATTACCATGGCAACTCCACTGTGCTGTACAGTAGAAGGCACAACAGACTGTATTGTAACAGAACACAAACCCCGAGGGGTGATAGGGGTATCTTACCCCCACAGTATTTGTTCCCAGAGAGTAAGTCATCTGTGTACCAAATTTGGTTGAAATTGTTGAAGGCGTTCCAGAGTTATGCTGGAACACACACACACACACACACACACACACACACACACACACACACCTATTTTTAAATATAGATTGATTGTTTTAAATTAATTTTATCTTCTGTCATTTTAACTGCTAAATGTTTGTGTTTACCTTGTTAACTGCCATGAGTCTGTTTTCATTTGGCAGTATGCAGATAGAATAAATAATAATGAGCCACAGATCAGCTTATTTCATTAGGTTCCTAGGTTCCTTCAGTTCTCTCTTCCTCTCTGATTCTACTCCCTCGGTTTTTTCCTGTCATTTAATATACAGTGCTAAGTTATATCATTATGATAGTTTTACTTGATATAAGGCAGCTGCTCATACACACAATATATAAATGCAAGTAGTCCTTTACATACCTCCTTAATTGATGTAAGCTGTGGCATTGAGTGATTGGTTCTGATTTTATATGATTTTTTTTGCAACAGTCATTAAGCAAACTCTATAGTCATTAACTGGATCAATTTTCACCAATGGCCATTTGGGGCTGGAAACCAGAAGTAAATACTGGAAACTGACAAAGACATCCCAAAATCATAGTCATGCTACCAATGGCTGTAAAAATGAGCCAGTTGCCAAGTATCCAAAATGCAATTACTTGATTGTGGATGAATGCAGGAATCGTAAGTTTGAAAATCGATTGTAAATAGCTTTTGGGGAGTCTTCTGTAACTTCAAATAGTTGTTAAGTGCCTGGTCATAGGTTGAGGGCTACCTGTAAAAAACATAAACACTGTGATCATCGTTTTCAGAGAAAATCAGATTTGTGTGGATGCCTCGCCTTTGGAACATTTCAGTCTTTGGAACACATTGCAGAAGAGAGAGAGATACATGGACTGTACCTCATGGAAGCGATATGACATGATAGACTAGGGGTGGATTCTACCGGTTTGGACTGGTTTGGCCGAATGGGTAGCGCCGACCACCATCTGGGAGTGAACTGGTTCGCTCTGATGATGAGTAGGCCCGCTCACCCACCCCTACTCTTAACTCACCTATATTTTCTCAACTGAGTCGCACAGCAGAGCCAATTCAGGCGCCTCAGCTGTTTTCCTCCCCAGCAGTAATCTGGAAGTTACTTTTCTCAAACTGTGTGTGCGATCACCGAACCGGTTGTTAAACTGGTAGGATCCCATTACTGAGTGTCCTCCTATCTACTTTGTTATTGCAGCTTATTCGATGTACTATATACAAGTTTTGATTTGTTGTCAGCATTGTTTTACTGCATTATACCTAGAGACTGGCCAGTCATTATGAAAAAAAGTTTTTGTTAGAAATTGTACTCTCCCTGATAAACAGGGATTCAGAGTGGAAATCTTTGAACAAAAGAATCCAAACTTCTATGTTTTTCTGTAGTTGTGATAGCGCTGAGTCAAGACGTTCAACCGTATTTCCTTTGGATTAAACACAAATAGTGTGTTCTTATCACATTACATGGGTAAATTAACTCATCAAAGCAGGAATGTCTGTGTCTCACTACAAAACTGTTTAATGTATACGACTGTCAAACATAGGACACATCTTTTAATTCTTATTTGACCTCTATGATTTCTACTTTCCTTGCAACCATTGTGATTATTCCTATAGGTTTTCTTGCATCTGAGGATACAAAATTAATTCAAGTCTTTAAAATTCCAGGAGCTCCTTTATCTCATTAAAAAAGTGTCATAAACAAAAAGGATCATAATTATTGATTTTTTAATAAAAAAAACTTTGTAAATATTCTGAACTTCACATTCCATATACAATGGCAGAACATGTTCTATTTAAAAGTATTTCTTTTGCTGTATTTTTGGTTGTCTCTTTTCTTTCTATTCAATTTCTTTAGTCTGAAATCTTCTACCCTCCTAAATTTGGAAACCTATCTTACGGAATTCAATAGGACTCACTTTTGAGTAAACACCAAACACAAAGGATCACACTTTAAATTCTTTAATGTGTGGCTGATACACAAGCCTTTAATTTAGGGATTAGAAGTCCTCTTTTATTGTGTAGGGCCCATGCGCAATTGGCAACAATATACCATTTGCTTTTTGGTCTCTGTAACTTTTTTCTTTTATCTCTGGAACTCTAAAAATCAAATCAGTGATTCTACTGATGCTGCCTGAACTTTAAAAATTATTGATTAGTGCTCACACGTTAGAACAAGTATTTTCTTGGAGCTGAAGCAGAAGAGATATTACGAAAACTGAATATCAAGGCACTGCTGTCATCAAAGAGATTTTTTAAAAAAATCTCATCAAAGAGATTTAAGAAAAGGCAAGAATGAGGAAAAGGGGGATTTGAAATACGTTAAATAATGCACACATTCTGGGTTATATCAGCCCTTAACAGAGAAAAAAAAAGCAACAGCAACAGAGATTTGTAATCATGGCAGATAGTGAAAAGAGAATATTTCATATTGATTTCAGGCATTCAGCAAACAATAGCATCCCTGGGGGATATTTTTAGTGATAAATCATGCAGGATACTATGGCAAAAGTCTAATCATGAGAGATTATTGCCAGATGGAAAGCTCTATTACTTTAAAAAAAAAGGGGTTCCAATCTGTCTCTAGATTTAGAATGGCTTACTTTAGTTGCTTTAAAAGGCAATGGTGGTAATCATGAAGATGGTGATATTTAAATCTTTAAAATATATAAAGACAGGCAGACAGGCAGGCAGGAAGGCTTATATCAAGCAGCAAGAGTTGATGGATAAGAAAGAAGTTCAGTGGGAGGCACTAGAGAAAGCAGAATCCAGGGGCATAAAGGCAATAAGACAAACGCAATCATGCAAATCTTTCAGTGCATGCTATTCTGTGACAGTAGGAGCCTAAATCCAGTCTCTTCACTACAGGTAGTCTTCAATTTATGACCACAATTTCAAGCAAAATGTCAGCTACTAAGCAAGGTGGTATTTAAGTGAGTCATGCCCGATTTTATGGCATTTTTTTTTTGCCACATATATTAAGTGCATCACTGCAGATGTTAAGGGACTTTTGCAGTCATTAAACAAATCTGGCTTCCCTCATTGACTTTGCTTGTCACAAGCCATCTGGGAAAGTCACAGATGAATAATAGAATAACAGGTTGGAAGGGACCTTGGAGGTCTTTTAGCCAATCCCCTGCTTAATCAAGAAGCCCTATACCATTTTAGACAAATCGTTGTCCAATCTCTTCTTAAAAACCTCCGGTGTTCGAACATCCAGAACTTCTGGAGGCAAGTCGTTTCATTGACTGATTGTTCTAACTGTCAGGAAATTTTTCCTTATTTCTAGGCTGGTTCAATCCTTGATTCGTTTCCATCCATTGCTTCTTGATGGGGATGATCATATGACTTCAGGATGCTGCAACCATTGTAAATACAAGCTGGTTGCCAAGTGCCTGAATTTTGATCAAGCAACTGTCGGGATTCTGTGCTGATTGTAAGTGTGAGGATCGGTCATCAGGCACTTTTTCAGTGCTGTTGTAACTTTACATGGTCAATTAAAGGAATGGTTGCAAATGAAGGACTGTGTCAGGGTTCCAGGTAATAATCCCATAGCAAACAAAACTCCAAGGCCCGTAGATTCCTCAAAGAATAGTTTTATTGGATATATCATATTGGCACAGTTCTGGTGAAAACTGATTCTGAAAGTTTCCATGGTTTTCACCTAAGTAAAAGTTTTTAGCCTTCCCAAACAATCAGTCACATATTCCAATCAGGGTACTGTCTGGTGGCCTGGTAACATCACTCCTCCTCTCTCTGGCCAGGTGTGAGAATGTCCTTGGTTCCCAGGAGGAAGTATTTTGTTTTGGCTGCAAAACCCAGCTACCTCTATTCCTCCCTTCCTATCCCCCAGCTCCAGTATGGCAAAACTGAAGCTCCAAAATGGCTTCCGCCAGGTCAGCTTCACAGTTGACAGACTACCTGTATTCAATGTGTGAGATACTGTTGGAAGAAATGTCCTTCTGGGTTCAGTTCCAAGGTGGGGGAAAAGACACTGGAAACATGGAGGCTGCTTAGAAAGATGGTTTGATGGTGGGAAGGACCACATGGTTTCAGGTCCTGGGGGAAAAGGTGATCACATGCTTCAAGATGTTGGGTGAAGAAAAAAAAAGGTCTTGCTGAGAGTCCCTGAGTTTTTTATATCCTCTGTTTGCTCCACCTTAAGAGTTTCCTGTTCCTGTGTAAGAAATGTATCCCATTGTCTGTCAGATTTCCAGGGAGTGGGGGTCTTAGCTAATTTAGACTGCCTCAGGCCTGGTTGAATCTTGATGTAATCTCCATAGGTGCGATGTGATAATAGGGGTAGAAGGCTAATCCTACCTTTGTTGAATCTTGGGTGAGGGCATTTCCCTGTGAATAGATATAGCTATCTCTTTCTCTTAAGGACATCTGCTGTGGACTATTGAAGAGGGTGTGGGCTGTTAAGAGTAAGTCTGCTTCTTGCCTAAAAACCATGTTTCTCCATTTCTCATCTAGGAAATATAGCACTCTGCCTTTTCAATATTTCCTAAGGTATTTCATTTTTCTAGGAAAGGGGTAGGTGCTAACTTCCTTCAATACATTACAAACAAATAAAGATTTTGTTTCCATATAGTTTGCACTAGAGAATAATTCTTCAACAAATCTTGTTCACTAACTCACACCTGACTTATCACTCACCTGAAAATTGCAAGCACCAATGACTAATCAGGAAGACAGCATTGGGTTGCAATTGGCTGGGGTTTGTGGGAATCCAGTGCATAGGGAAAGCTGAAAGAGGAATGCTACAGACAAAGAACAGAAAGGCATCAATTGTATAAAATAAGCATGCATACATTTAAAAATGGTTCTCTTAGAGCATGGTCTCCAACCTTGGCAACTTTAAGACCTGTGGACTTCAACTCCCAGAGTTCCTCAGCCAGCAAAGCTGGCCGAGGAACTCTGGGAGTTGAAGTCCACAGGTCTTAAAGTTGCCAAGGTTGGAGACCACTGTCTTAGAGGACTAGGTCCAAATTCGATGGAAAATATGTAATCTCTCCCCATCACATAGCCCTGACAATAATTCTGTACCCCTTAGAAGCTGCTGTTTAGACAGAGAAGGAATTTCCCAGGACTATTAATAGGAATCTCCTCACTTAGCCCTACAATGCAGCCTTGACCTTTGTCATTCCCATAGCATTTCTTTACATTTTAAAAATAATTTACATGCGATCACTGTCACTAGTAAATCTGACCACAAAACAAATATAAAGATCTTTATTAAAACATAGGCTCTCTCCTATAGTGTTTCCAGCACTTGGACTTGACTTCCTCATTCTAAAAAGATAACCCTGTAATTGAATCATTTTTCTACTCAAATATCTATCAACTTGAAAACATATAATATGAAAACCAAAACAGATGAAGAAGAGAATGAATCTATTTGTGAAGTATGCTGAAAGCAGAATTAATTCTATTTTAAAACTCATCAGCTGTCAAGCAGAATAATATGATTAAATTGGCTGATGATTTTCTCCAAGTTGCCGTCACAGTATACCTGGAGGTCATTAACTGGGGAAGACTGGGTTATGGGTCTTTTCATGGTTGTCTTTTAGATAATACGGATTCTCTTAAAGATGGGATCAGACTTTAGTAAAAAAAATTCCACAATTTGATTAATTTTGCATCGTGTCTATAGCCTGGCCAGTTACTTATGAAAGCTATCAACAGTGGGTAAATCAAATTACATATGCAATATAAAAAGTTGTATCTCAGTGATTAATGTCCCCAAAACTTTTTCAGACAGGTAAGTACATGAAGACATGCATTGAATGGATATTCTTCTTCCATTAGATTAGCTAATCACTGTGAAAACAGAAAGAATGCTGGTCCTGCCAACAAATTTTATTCCATAAGTAGGACGATCCTATCTGCAAATATCTGATTGACCACTAGATGGCAATAAAAAGCACATATTTTATGTATCCCTCTACTGCCACCCTGATATTTGCAGCTTAGATCTAATAGCCCTATCATAATTTCATAAGGTTAAGCCGTGACTCATTTAACAACTGCAGTGATTGCCTTAACATCTGTGGCAAAAAAAAGAGTAGTAAAATGGGGCAAAACTCACTTAACAACTGCTTTGCTTAGCAACGGAAATGTTCGGCTCAATTGTAGTCATAAGTTGAGGATTACTGTATTACACTAGACAGACACAATGCAGGTAGTCTTCAACTTACAACAGTTCCCTTAGTGACCGTTCAAAGTTACCACGGCACTGAAAAGAGTGACTTATGACCGTTCTTCAAAGTTTTCACAATGTTATGACATTTCCAGCATCCCCATGATCATGTGATCAAAATTCAGATGCTTGGAAACTGCTTCATATTTATGACCATTACTGTGTCCCAGAGTCATGTGATCTCCATTTGTGACCTTTTCACAAGCAAAGTCAACCTGGAGCCAGGTTCAGTTAACCAGGTTACTAACTTATCAATTGCAGTGATTCACTTAACAATGGAGGCAAGAAAGGTTGTAAAATTCGCTTAAGAAATGTCTAATTTAACAACAGAAACGTTGGGCTCAATTGTAGTCATAAGTCGAGGATTACCTGTACAAATTGCTCAATAGTAGTAACTGTGAGAGGGATCTTGGAGTCCTAGTGGACAACCATTTAAATATGAGCCAGCAGTGTGCAGCAGCTGCCAAAAAATCCAACACAGTTCTAGGCTCCATAAACAGAGGGATAGCATCAAGATCACGTGAAGTGTTAATACCACTTTATAATGCTTTGGTAAGGCCACACTTGGAATACTGCATCCAGTTTTAGTCACCAAGATGTAAAAAAGATGTGGAGACTCTAGAAAGAGTGCAGAGAAGAGCAACAAAGATGATTAAGGGACTGGAGGCTAAAAATATGAAAAACTATTGCAGGAACTGGGTATGTCTAGTTTAATGAAAAGAAGGAGTAGGGGAAACATGATAGCAGTGTTACAATCTCAGGGGTTGCCACAAAAAGAGGGAGTCAAGCTATTCTCCAAAGCATCTGAGGATAGGACAAGAAGCAATGGATGGACTAATCAAGGAGAGACGCAACTTTGAACTAAGAAGACATTTCCTGACAGTTAGAACAATGCATCAATGGAACAACTTGCTTCCAGAAGTTGTGAATGCTCCAACACTGATAGTTTTTAAAAAGATGTTGAATAACCATTTGTCTGAAGTAGTGTACGGTTTCCTGCCTAAGTAGGAGATTGGACTAGAAGACCTCCAAGGTCCCTTCCAACTCTGTATTCTATTCTATAAATAAAAGGATTTATAATCTGTCTCTAAATGACCATGCTTGGGATGATGGTATTTCTAAGGTAAGACTAGATATTTGCAAAACATTTCTTATGAGGAATTCAGCAAAGTTTGACATATGAACTGGAACATCAACATGTTCCATTGCAATCCTGCCTGTGACTAAGAAGACATAGAGATTAAATTTGCTATCCACTAGTTATATCTAGACAGCCAGATCAGACTTCCTCAGTCTGGCACCTTTTAGATGTACTGGAAAATTTTAAGAATTTCCCAGCTTGCAAGGTCATTGGCTAAGTTGGCTAGGTTTTTGGGAGGTACAGCTTTAAAATACATGGAGGATACTAGGTTGGGAAGAGTGAACTGGAACAGCAAAGAGTCCTTTTAACCATGCTGTGATCATTAATATATGTACAACATTTGAATCGTTAATGTAAAATTAGAGTACAGGTCACTGATGATTATTACTCCACTTCAGCCTACACAGTTGTTCATTTTAGTAAAGGTGACATGCATGCCATATTTTATTGTCATATGAAATAGGTATGCTTTATTATGCAATAAACACTGTTAAATCTTGCCTTGCATTCTGCAAGCCTTTTTTCAAATAAATACTTTGAAAAGCACTCAGAAGTAATTAAAGTTATTTAATGAATTAATTATTCTCACTTGAAAAAAATATTTAAACAAATATAACAAAAAAAGAATGGTATAGTGTATAAATAAAATGGTTTTTTATATTAAAAGTGCTGAGTCATACTAAACATCCATATTCAATATTTCTATCTCTGTGCAATGAGCCTTGCATAGATTGGGGTAATAAGCAATTAGGAATGACTTTGTAAATATAACTAAAAGAAATGAAATTGCATTGGGCAAAACCAAGGGGCCAGGCTTTTAATTTTCCAGCCAATGTTATTCTCTGTAAGTCTAAATAATAGCTAAATGTGCTTTAGTTTTCCAGTGCCCTGCTGTGGTAAATCTGGCAGTTAAAACAACAATAAAAATTATGCAACCCTCTTGGTGAAGGTTTGTTTCATTTAATGTTTTTAAATGATAAGTACCTTACAGAATGAAGCACCGTAAAACTATGTAAAAAGGTTCTATTTGTAGTTAATTATTATGGATGAGGACTATAATCCATAACAAATTTGCTTGGTGGCATAATGTAAGTATACTATAGTTTATTGTTACTATATTTGTCAATGATTAAACAGTTCAAATCTTGAACTGTTACTTATTTACTTTGACTACATATATAAGTGTATTTTTTTTTGCAATGTTAATTTCTTGTGTACAATTCAAATTAGCTGGCTTTACCAGTTCACCAAACTAAATAGTTTTATATTTTGAAGTGTTTATCAAAAGCAGATGATGACACAACTTCTCATGTTATGGCACCACTCTGGAATTATTTTCATAACAGAGCTTAAATGTGGACTTTCTTCTGGCTTAAATTCTAGCTGAAAAAACATATTGTTTGGAAGAAGTCTGAGAGGTGGGAAGCACAATTTGTTACTTTGCAATTGAAAACCAAGGGACTCATCTCGGTGTAGTTGTTTAAGGCACC
This sequence comes from Thamnophis elegans, assembly GCF_009769535.1. Lineage (NCBI taxonomy): Eukaryota > Metazoa > Chordata > Lepidosauria > Squamata > Natricidae > Thamnophis > Thamnophis elegans. The sequence continues at coordinate 88,853,143 of NC_045542.1, forward strand.
AGGCTCGAAACCAGCAGATTGTGAGTTCTAGTCAGTGGTGGGTTTCAAAAATTTTTCGAACCTACTCTGTGGGTGTGGCTTCCTTTGTGGGAGTGGCTTGCCGGCCATGTGACCTGGTGGGAGTGGCTTGCCAGCCATGTGACCTGGTGGAGTGGCTTGCCGGCCATGTGTTCTCTCTCTCTCTCTCTCTCTCTCTCTCTTTCCTTCCTTTTGTCTCTCTGTCTCTTTTTCCTTTTTTTCTTTCATCTCTCTCTCACTTTTTCTTTTTTCTTTTCCTTTTTTCTTTCTTTCTTTCTTCTTTCTCTTTCTCTTCTCTCTCTCTCTCTCTCTCTCTCTCTCTCTCTCTCTCTCTCTCTCTCTCTCTCTCTCTCTCTCTGTCAGTGGTGGGTTTCAAAAATATTTTGAACCTCTTCTGTAGGTGTGACCTGCTTTCCGGGTCCACTGTGGAACCTCTTCTAACCGGTTCGGTAGATTTGACGAACCGGTTCTACCGAACTGGTGCGACCTGGTAGGAACCCACCTCTGGTTCTAGTCCCACCTAAGGACAAAGCTGGGTTTTCTTGGCCAATCACTTTCTCTCAGCTTTAGGAAGGAAGCAATAGCAAACCACTTCGCACGGGGGAGGGGGATGTGCTAAGAAAAGTGCAAGGACTTGTCTAGGTACTCTCCCAAGAATTGGACATGATTGAATAGAAGAAGAGAAAATGTTGAAGGCATCAGCTTTGGGGGACATCAAATTGCCAATTCCTGGTTCACCATATAGAGACTTATGGTGGACTTGGAACTGCAGGGCTCCACTACCATGGAACAACCCATAGTAGCATAGGGGTAAACATCACCTGAGTCTATGTATGCAGTACATAAAGGTGAGATTAAATTTGCAGGACAATATAGAAAGAACTATGATATCTACAATGAACAGCTACATTAAGCCAATGATATTACTGTAAAGGTATTACAGAAGGTGTATGCCACTAAGAGCTGCCTGGCACCCGATGCTTCATCAATGTCTGGCCCACCTTGAAAAGTGAGAGGTGTGGTCTTTTGCTTGTGGCACTGCAGACTGCACTGCATTAGCTAATGAAAAGCTGCAGCTGCTTTAGCTAACACAGGGTTGCAGCTGCATTAGCTAATGAATTAATGTTCTAGTTCAGGGGTGTCAAACTCGATTTCATTGAGTTTTAGGGCTGTGTTTGACCTTGGAGGGTCAGGATGGGCATGGCCAGGGTGAGCATGGCCAGCTCAATGTCACTCGAGTCAGGGGCACTTGTGGCGGCCTGAGCGCTCGCCAATGAAAGCGCTCTCCCAAGCTCCATTTTTGGCTGTGACCAACCCTCTGCCAGTGAAAATGGAGCTCACGAGACCTGCACACAACCCTCCCGAGCACCATTTTTGCAGGTAGAGGCACCACGAGTCAGTCCTTCACTGTTTCCAGGTCATCCCCGCTGGCCACATTTCAGCATCTCACGAGCTGCATTCAGCCCACGGGCTTTGAGTTTGACACCCCTGTTCCAGTTCAAGGATCAAACATGGGAATCTTTCTTAGATGATAAATAAGGATTCTTAGGTTAAAAATAAGAAAGGAAAAAGAACTAGGGCATAATACATTTTCATAGTCCTTTGGAAACAACTGATGTCAATATAACCAGCCAAATATAGGGACCATAAATAAAGTTGTCACTTTATGTAATAAAATACTAGAATGAGGAGAGACTTTTGACTTCAGACTAAATTCCAATTGAAGTAGAAACTATTTCCAAAGTAAACTACGTTCAAAGGCAAAGTACACTAAAGGGAAAGGCCCCTACACGATTTGTAATCCTGACTTTTTCAATTTTTCTTCAGAAAGAAATGTACGCAAACATTCCTGTCACTGTAGCTATCAGATTTAATATATTACAAGCACTATACTACCAAGTTCAAGATAAAATATATCAACAAAAAGAAAAAAACCAAGACTAGAACATCTAAAACATTTAGAACATATATTGTCAGAAATAAACAACTCTATGATACTAGAACTAATTCCTTGAAAATCCTCCTTGGAAAGCAGCATCATTACAATGATAATTGTTTATACCAAGCAAAAAAGCCAGTACTGAAATAAGCCAGTCAATCAGGGGAAAGAAAACTCCAGGACGGGGATAAATTATTCAGTAGAGAATTCCTCAAGGAAACCTAAAGTGATGGGTAGGGAAATAATCTTGTTGTAGAATCCGACTGCACATTCAACTAATTGTCCTGCAAATAAAAATGTGTCATGAATCTTTTCCTTCTCCACCATCCTGTGAAATTACTGAAATCGGCTAATCAAGTTTCTTTCTCTTGAACTAACCTCATTTTTAATAGATTGACATTATTAAAACTGTAAAAGAGAAACAAGGCAAAGAACTATTGAGGGACAGGATAGGGAGAAAGTGAAAGTGAAGAAGGGAATTTCCTACAGTTGTCACAACAATTGCTCTATCGATGCCAACAATGCAACCATCTGTCACAAAAAGAATAGGACATCCAGGCTGACCAGCTGCATGGTGACACATGGTTCTTATTGGAGTTGAAAAATATGTGTGTGATGAGACAAGAGAGAGCTTCATATTACGCTTAACTTGTCTCGCATATTTTGTTTTTGTTTTCAAATCTAAAAGGCATTTATGACTCAGTAGTAGCAAATAGTTGCAGATAAAGTATTAGATTTCACTTATGGACATCTTGCAGAAAATATTAGACTCCTAAAGATAGCCCAGCTTCCTTTCATGGCTCTTATCCCATCTCTATGTTAAAAGACGGATAATGGGAATCATTCTAAGTAACAACCACAATGTCTTCTCAATACTAAATACACACTGCTGAATACAAAGAATAACAATTATATATTATTCAACCAATTGGCAATTAGGAAAAGTACTTCCAATCTGTTTGATTTTTTCTTCCAAAAGACCTATAAGAATGCCCTGATTAAGTTTATACATTCAGTTTCTAAAGGGGGAAAACTAATAACCTTTGCTAATATGACAATGATTATGGACTATTTGTTTTTATTCCACATATAACCACTTTTAACTGATTGACAAATGAGTGATAATGTGCTATCTGCCATCTCCCTTTCCATCTGGGCTCTAATCTGTGCGGCATGATCCCAAGCTTTTTTTGCTAGCATGTGAAATTAAGGATATTGTACAATAGTTTAGTCTCCTTTCCTTGATATTGTTATAGAGAGAGACCTGTACCAAATTGTTGGTCATTGTGTGATTGTCCAGATTTGTTGTCATTTATTGATTTTTCTCCTATTTCTTTAGGGAATTTCCTCAATTGCTGTAGCCTTCCAGCTGGATAATAAAAGAATGCCAATCTAACCATCTACCTGATTTCATGGCAAGTATGGAATATCTTCTAAGGCAGCGGTCCCCAACCATAATGGCATGGTGGCCCATTGAGGGGAGAGGTGAACTAGCCTATTCACAGGTGTTGTGCATTGACCAGCTGGTCGTGTGGCCCCAGTTACAAACAGGCCATGGTGGGCCATGGCCTGGAGATTGGCCACCCTATTCCAAGGTACTCTATCTGGATGTTGACATCCCTACTGTACATAATTTTTATTTAAACTTCCTTGACTCAATTACTGTCTCTCTATTGGCACTTCTTTAGCATTCTAATTTAAAGTTGGAAACATCCTTCTGAGATCTTTTGGAAGATTTTCCTTGCCTTTACAGATATTGTTGGAATGCTGCTTCCATCTGTTCTAACAGCTCTCTTTAATTCTTTGTTAAGTCCCTTCCTGAGATTTAGTCTTTTCTGACTTTGGCTCTCTTATCCTCTTGGCAGTTTATTCCAACATCCACTTTGCTTCCTTTTTTTTTGGACTTTAATTCATCCTTAACAATTTATTTGATTCAGTCCATAGTTCTTAGGTTTCTTATCAATGAGATTCAGGACTTCTAAGTGATTCTTGATGTTTTCCTAGAAAATGTTTGATAGATGGTTGAGATAATACTTTGGAAACTGGTTGATTTCTTTTTTTAGTTTTAGCTTGATTTGAAACCTGGACACAAGCCATTTATAATCTGCTCCTAACCAAATTTTTGGGATTAAAAATGAGCTCTTCCATTTCCTTGGGTCAATAATAAAGTCCTTTCAGTTTATGGGTACTCTATATCTGGTGATTGGAAGGGACCTTATAGGTCATCTAGGTTAGGTCAGGTTAGGTTTATTGGATTTATATGCCGCCCTTCTCCCAAGGACTCAAAAACACGTATTACCAATTTTTTAAAAAAAATAGAATATCCAAAAAACAAACCCAATTTAGATTGACAATAACATTTTTAAAAGATGATCTAGTCAACTCCCTGCTCAAGCAGAAGACCCTACACCATTTCTGACAAATGCCGTCCAATATCTTCTTGAAAGTCTCAAGTGATGAAGCTCCCACAGCTTCCGAAGGTAAGCTGTTCCATTGGTTGATTGTTCTCACTGTCAGAAAGTTCCTCCTTATCTCTAGGTTGAAATAATGTCCATGTACAATAGAACCTCTGGTCACAAATGCTTTTGATCACAACCAAATCGGGCTCCGACCAAAAAATTCACATTTTTTGTGTGGCCAATTTCCCCTTCCACACCATTTTTTTTTTATAAGAGCCAAATTTCCAAAATTAGGTTTGGGTCACTACCAAATTGGGTTGCGACCAAAGTTATGGAACGTATTATGGTCATTTGTATACAAGCATCATTTCAGTTGTTGGACAACTGTGTTACCTATTGAGAAATAATTGACTTAAAGATATTAATAAATCATTCTCCTCTTTCCTTTTGGTTTCCTAAGTCAAATTGTCCGTCTATTTTCCTCATTAATATTTTTAATTCAAAGTAGCAAATAGCCATCTCCAAGAAGCTCCCATTTTTTCCTATTCTCTTTTTTAATATTCTGTCACAAGCCTAGTTAAAATGAGGATGCACAGTGAAAGGAAAGTGATCAAATACATGAGAAGTAAACTTATTTATGTTATTGTATTTCCCCTTTAGAAACTTTGAATTCAGCAGTGAGAAGTACTGAGAAGACATGGAGGTTCCTCAAATCAAACAGGACTTATTAGTTTTGAAGTACCTAACTCAAAATTGGGGCCTGAGCTTGAAGCTCCACATCTGTGGACATACTTTTTGGTTGTGTTAGCGATTTGGATTGTTCTTCCTCCGTCGTCCATATCTTAATCTTAAAATAGTAGTATATTCTTCATTTCCAAGGGTAGTATTAAATGCTTCAATAGGACTTACTTAAGTCACAGAAATAGCCAGAGACTCAGTGTATTTTAATCATGAAATTACAGGATTCTTCTGTTTAATTCCAGCTGGCCAGGACCTTCAGAAGTAAGTACTATGTTTTCCCAAAAATAAGACAGGGTCTTATTTTTTTGAGGTGCAGGAATCGGCGAGTGTGGTCACCACATGCTGCTGTGTTGCAATTTTGGGGGAGGGCTTATTTTCAAGGGAGGGCTTATTTAGAGCATGCTTTCAAAAGTCCAATTGGGCTTATTGTCCAGGGAGGTCTTATTTTCAGGAAAACAGGCTACTATACAGTTTAATGACATTCTAACTTCATGTTGCCAGTTTTTCTAAAACAGACTTATTTTTTATTTTATTTATTTATCCGATTTACATGGTTGCCCAGCTCAACAAGTAAACAGAATTAAAAGAGAATAAAAAGAAGGAACTATTAAGAGTAAGATACAGACGGATGAGGAACAACAATCCAAATCACTAATAGAATCAAGAAGTGGTCTCTGCACATACTTGGAGCTTCAGGCTCAGGCACCAGTTTTGAGTTACTTCAGAATTAAATAAGTCTTATTTGATTTGAGGAAAAGAATCTTAATAATGTTTCTTACTGTTTTTAGAACAGGCTTGACATAGAGGAACATGGAAAGAAAACAAAACTATAGATTTTGCCTTTTTATTTTTGTTTTATAATAATGGCATGGTAACGACAAAACAAGAGCAATGCAATTGGATTTATAAGGTTTAGTTTATATGATAACATTAAGAGGTTCAGTATTAAAATGTTAAAGTATGTACTGTCAGCCCTGAAGGCCATATTTTCTTTTGGATCTTCAGGGCGGCTACACTTAATCTGTGGGAAACTGGGAGGGGGGGTTGCATGGAGTTGGTAGAAGTTTAGCCATAACAACATTCTTTTCTCTGAGAGTGAAGGACATTCAGCCTGCACCTGGAGTGGCGTGACTGGGAGACATCTTCAGTTGGGACGGTGGAGTGATTGGACTATAGGATGGACATGTGGGTGCAGGGGAAGGGACTTCAACTTCCCTTTGGATGGGGAACACCCGGGATCTTTCAGACTTGGGTTTTCCCAGATGTGCCAGTGTGACATCTCTAATAAAATGGAACTTGGAGGAATGCTGGCCTTGGAGTCTTAATTGGTTGGGGGTGTTACTTGGAACTCTGACATGTACTAAGATATGCGCACTGTGAAATAATGTTTTTCATTTCTAGGTTTTGTTCTATTCCCACCCGAAAAATATGCCTCGCAACTCAACTTTTGTGGGTCCATAGAGTTCAAATTAATGACATTTTGGTAAGAAAGAGAGCCACATTTTCATGAATGTATCCTTCTATTCATCAATTCAATGCATCAGTGTTAATTGTTGTTAATAAGAACTGCTTCCCATATTTTAAAGTTTTCAATTGAGATCTAGGGTAACACATAACCCTATTTAAGTCATTGGAATTTCCATGCAGTGAACACTGCTGATAAGCTTGACCTCCATGGATGTCATTCAGATGACATCAACTTCCCCAAAGCATCCCTCAGATGGACAGAAGCCTTTGCACATCTGATTGAACAAACATTAGTTTTCATGCAAGGGTCTGATACCCATTCAGTATTAAAGACAGACAAAAGTATTTTTTCTCTTGAAGGAACTGATGAAATTTGAGTAATGAGGCAAAGGAGGATTTGCATATTCAATATTCCTGATTGTGTAGTACCTGATGTACAGAGTAGAATAAGAAAGTTGGTTGATGTAGTTAAGGTTAAAATTGGATAGATTGTATATTCTAATTCTGCCTTAGGCATGGAAACCAGTTGGGAATTTTTTGGCTACTTGCTCTCTCTTGGCTCCAGAAAGAAGAAGAAAAGGTAAGTTGCTTCATGTGCCAAGGAAATGCATGGATTCACTTATGTAATCACCAGGAGTCAGGATTGACTTGAAGGCAGAAAGAAAAAGGAAGGGAAGGAGGGAGGGAGGGAGGGGGGAAAGAGAGGGAGGAAAGGAGGGAGGGAGAAAGGAAGAAAAAGGAAGGAAAGGAAAGAAAGAAAGAAGAAAAAGAGAAGGAAGAAGAAAGAAAGAAAGAAAGGAAAGAAAGAGAAAGAAAAGAAAGAAAGGAAAAAAGAAAGAAAGAAAGAAAAAGAAAGAAAGAAAGAAAAAGAAAAGAAAGAAAGAAAAAGAAAGATCCAGACTGGCAGCCCAGTCCTCTGCCCACGCTTCTTTGGTATTTGAACTCTCACATCACTGAGATATGAATCTAATTGCTTAGGCACAGATTGTTTTTAAATACAGTAACCTTGTTTGGACTCACTGCCTGTTTTGGGGGGAGTGAAAGTGGGTTATTGACTAGCATTCACTCAGTCTGTCTCTCTTCTAAAGTGAATTAGTTGAGAGCCTACATAAAATCAGTCCCCTATGCCAAGAGGATAGGCTGAAGCAGAAGACTGAGAGATTGGGAAGACCTGAGGTTTTTCTTTTGTGACACTGAGCCTTGCTTTAGTTACTTGTTGAAATGGGATCATTCTGTGATCTACTATGTCCAACTGTGCTCATCTGAATAGAGTTGATATATTGGGGAGGAGGAGTCCAGCTGAGATCTGAAAATATCTTGTGGGGGGGATCATGGAAGACATCCCTTTGTCAGAAATGATAGAGGGTCTCCTGCATGAACAGGAGGTTGGACTAGAAGACCTCCAAGGTCCCTTCCAACTCCACAATTGCTGAGTAGTCTTGAAAGGCAGCACCTTGTAAAAACCCATTGCAGTAGCTTAATTTTGACACAGTAAAGACATGAATTGCCATCACAAGGATTTTAATAAAGCTTTCCACAACATTTGCTTCTAACTGTTCCTGAAGAATTTCTCAGAGAAATGGGGAACTGTTTTTTTTCTGACTGTCTCTCAGCCATAGCTTTTTATAAATTATTTTTATTTAGAAATCCATTTAAATTTTCAGTAGAACTCATATTTGCCACAGAGGAGCAGAAGATAAGTAATGAGTATGATAAATGGAGAGCTGCCCTACAAGGTCAGGAGATTACTGTAATTTGGAAAATGGACCTGATTTTTAGGAGGACTTTCTTCTAATATTATCTTAGTCCACTGCTTAACAAAGAAGGGAAATGATCTACCAGGAATTATACTTGGAGGCGCATTCAGGCGCCAGGTGTAATTGTACAGAAATTCTTTCAGAAAAGTTATTCATAAAGATGAAAGATAACCCTTGAAAGAAAGAAAAAGCCTTTGGTATTTTTTTTTAGCTTCTGGTTAGAGGCCAGCAGGAGTCTGGCAAAATGGGAAGAATGCATAGTCTCATCTTCACTATTGCCAGCATCATTATGCTTTTTTTAAGAGTGATCTAAGAAGCATGGACATGCATAGAACCATATATATGTGCATGCTATTGTAATCATTTTTAAAAATATTGACTGATAAGGTACTAGCCTGTAGAAATCTCATAGATAGTGACCCACAGTAACTTTTCAGAGTGAGATGGGTGGCATATAAATTTAATAAAGTGTTTCAAGCTGCCTGCTTTTACCTTACCTGGTTGCTTAAGTACTCAGACTCTTCAATTTTGCAGTAATATTGTTTTTTAAAAAAATAATGGAAATGGAATTGACCCAGCACTTAATATATGACAATTTACTTAGCAATGTCCTTTTTAGAAGAATCCTCTGTAGCGAAGAACTGACAGTATTAATTGAGAAGTAGTGTAAGTTCTGTTCAAAGTCTCTAAAGATTTAATTAGGGTACCTTTCTTACAAGTGTCTATTATTAGATTTGTCAACATTACAGGCAAAGAAATAGCAATCGCTTACAGAACTAATCCTCCACCTCAACCCTCTAAAGTCAGGGTGACAACCTTAGGACTTGTGGACTTCAACTCTCAGAATTACCTAGCCAGCAAGGAGTTGAAGTTCACACATCTTAAAGCTGCCAAGTTTGGACACCCTGCTATAAAGAGATAGAATCACTTATAGACAGTCACACAGGAATAGTCAGGTAGATCAATCATAAATGTGTCCAGACAGATCAGGAGCAGCCAGTCTTGGTTCTACAAGTCATAATATTAGAGTAAATCACTGATAATAAGTGAACAAAGGTCCACAATAGCAATAGCAATAGTTAGGCTTATATACCGCTTCATAGGGCTTTCAGCCCTCTCTAAGCGGTTTACAGAGTCAGCATATTGCCCCCAACAACAATCTGGGTCCTCATTTTACCCACCTCGGAAGGATGGAAGGCTGAGTCAACCTTGAGCCTGGTGGGATTTGAACAGCCAAACTGCTGAACTGCAGTGCTGAATTTAACCACTGCGCCACCTCGGCTCTTAACAATATACCTGTGGCTTAAGCCTGAAGTATGAAGTTATTACCCAATGGATTGCAGAACAGTCCCCGGTTGGAGATGTGATGGGCAGGTAGTGAACTGTCACCAAAGAATCAGCCCAGCTAAGAACTGCAACGTGATTAGAATTTCTATCTTTTGCCATCTTAAAAGTCCCAGAGCTGTTTCATTCAGTAGCCAACAACCGAGGAGATGTCAAGGATCCACAGTTAATGCACCCTCTCTATGACCAGATCTGGCTTGTTAAATGATGAACTGGGTGGAATGATGGACCTGACCGAGGGGCAGACACTGCCTCAGTGCAAAGGTTGTTCAATGTGCTGAAGAACATGATTATGTCATACTGTACATATCTATCGTCGTGGGTGACTTTGCAGGTTTGAAGGATGTGGTTGAACATTTTGGGAGAACAGCAGGAATCTTGGCAGCATTTGTTGATGACTAAGCTTCTGGACTGGGAATAGGCCACCCCTTAACTGGATACTCTACAAGTACAGGTGAGGAAATACCAAGGAAGGGCACAGCAACCATTTATGACTGGCTACATCACTGTTAGGGATTCTCAGTTCCTGGCCACAAATGGATTGCAAGAATAGATTCCCCCATTCAGCCTGTACCTGTGCTGTTGGAATTATGAACTGAACTATGGAATTCAGCTTACATGGCTTGTTGAGTTGTCACTCAAGAGTGAAAGGCATCTTGTCTCTGAAGAGTGTTGGGCAGTGTGTTGGGATTTGATGCAAGCTTTGCAAACCAGACTTTTGTAGAAGTAGGATGGAGGTGGAAGTAACCCAGGGGAATATCCTTTGGTAGTCCTAGCCAGCATCTCACTGCAGAGCCCAATTTTTAAGAGTTGGCTTACTTTCTGTTAATGCAGATTATGGCATTATACCATTGTTTGCAATCTTAAAATGCTTACTAGAAAATAGCACCATTAGACAGAAGACTCAGAGAATGCAATTCTGTTTCTTTCAAGATAAGATTTATAAGATTTATTTTTTTAAAAAAACAGCTTTTGGTTGTTTTATTGATTATTGCAAAACAAAACTAGGCAATGCAGTTAGCTCTGAAAAGAGTTCACCTACTTTCTCGCTGCAGTTCTAGAGCGATTCCTTTATCCTCTCTGGGCAACAAGTCTGAACTAAACCTACTGTGGCATATTAAGAACAGCCTAAATGACTGGGAACATAAGCATACAAAATTGATCTAACCAAAAATGCATTCGATGTCTGAATGGAGACAATGAAGAAGGCATTGTACTACAAAGCTTAGCTCATGATTATTGCAAAACAGAACTAGGCAATGCAGTTAGCTTATAGCACACTTGAATTTAGGTACTGCTAATATTCAGCAAGAAGAGTGACAATGCTCATTTGACAGCGTACAATACCTCACATTGGTGGAATTCTTGATTCCATTGTGGAGTCCCTGCAGCATTTCCCTTCATGACCAGAGGCACCATGACCTTCTGGTTGATTTGTTTTTGATTGCTCCGGAATCCAACATGCCCATGAATATCAGCCTTGAGCTAATTGAATATTTAATCATCATTCAGAAAATGTTTTTAATATGCATAATCAGTAAGCAAATGCTGCTGCTTTGTCGACTGGTAAAAGTATGAAAGGCCTTTCAGAGGAAGGAAAGCCAAGCTCAGAGCAGTGATTGTAGGAACTGGAGATGTTTGCATCAGCAACCACACAGACCTACAGTGGAGCAATTATTTTCTGCCCCTCCAAAATGAAATTGCGGTGCAGGATTTTTCCCGAGGCTTAGTGATCGAGGGGGTTAGTAGTTAAACTGTACCATTCCTGTGCTCCCAATCACTGGAAAAAGCAGGAGCAATTTTATTAAGAACGTTTTCTTTTTTATAAAATGGGACAAATCCAAAGCAAAAAGATGCAGCCCTGCCCGAGAGCCTGGGGCAAAACAGCCGCTAAAGGTGTTGGTTGTGGTAGACAGCAGATAGGGCAAAGCATGTTAATACCTAGGTTTGTGGCATTATTCTAACAGATTTGTTGGCTTGATTTGTGCATTAGCCTTTGTGGTTTATAAAACATGGTTTATGGCTAAGTAGTCAATTCCACAAACCATAATTAGCCAAACTATGGTTTACTATAATGCACATACTCAGGAAATTTGTGTGTGTTTTACCTTTGCAGAGCATTGGTACTAAGTAAACATGATCAATGAGCTACCTAAAGTTAAATAATGGCTTAAGACAGCCATTTTGACTCTCATGTAAGATGTTCTGTACATTGAAATGCTGAGTGTTGGCTGGGTACCATTTTCCAAGAGTTGATTTAAATGTGAGGACACCCATACATCGGGACTTTTTAAGAGACAATGGCAGGGAGAAAATGCAGTATCAAATCAACATTCCTTCCATTCTTTCACATTCCTTTACTTGTCCATTCTTTCGAAAGTTTCTGCTGCTTAACCAGAAAGGGCTCTCTCTGGCATTTTGTTCAAACCCTGCCAGGCTAAATATGTTGGCACAAATGAAATGATACTGCCTTTGGTAAAGCTAATGAGGTGGGGATGAAAAGGCTGGCTCTGAACAAGGATCCTACACTTCTTTAATCTCTGTATGCCTTTTCATATCCAATGTTTTGGCAGCTTAATTACAGGCAGGTGGTGCAGTGCCTGTAATTACATTGAAGACCTGGGATTTTGTCATCAGGCTTATTAGAGAAGTCAGGCTGCTGGTCTGGACTGAAGAGGGTGTTTCCAAGATCACTTCTGACAATATTTTTTAAAAAAAGTTTAACACACTTTCACAAGTGGAACAGTTGTATGCTGAATCAGAAGCCCCTGCAAGTTTGTGAGGAATGGCTTCTCTGTTGGTAACACAAGCCCCAGTGTGTTCATTGGACTGGACTTTAGCCCGGTTTCTCCATCAGGACAAGCTGGAAAAGTTCAGTCAGGCTTCATTGACTAAAAGAGAATTGCACCACTATGACCTAGATAAGAATCAAGAATACAAACTTGAAAGGTGTGGCTTCAACCTGAACTCCAGTAAGAAAGGAACTGGGCTCTGGCTGTGTTTTCTTTCGAAATCTGGGTCTTTATTTATTTTGTTTTTGAGGCTATATACACAGAACCTGCTTACCACAATTAAGTGTTTCATCCAATTACCCAAATTCCTTAGTTTAGCACAAACAACTAAAATGTAAACTATTCACAGTGGCTGAATTCATACAACAGCAGCTGGTTGTTAGTGGTCACTGCTTCATGTGAACACAACTAATGCTTAAGGTATGTAGTTTGCTTAATTGGGATGTAGAAACATATGGAAAAATTAGTCCTACTGCAATTTGTAAACTTAATTTACGATTTCTGTACTTTGCAACATTACAGTCTATTATAGTTTTAAAGCAACCTGGCCAGTAAACATGGTCCTCCAGAGACTGCTTTCTTCCAGATTGATTGTAAGAAATGTGCTTTCCTTAAGTAATCTGATTACTGTATTGTGCCCTGGTGATCCTAATTAAAATGACCAGGTCTATGGGCTATTATGTAGGTTCTCCTGTAATGTTGCCATGTGCCTCTTCCAAGAAAAAGGACCAACCAGTGATCTTCCTCTAGAACAGGGTTTCCCAACCTTGCCACTTTCAGATGCATAGACCAACACCCAGAATTCTCCAGTCAGGCAAGGTTGAGAAACAAGAACGTCAATCCAGAGGCTAAATGGAGATGATTTTTTTTTACTCCAAAGGTAAGTGCAGTTGATTGTATAGCAGCTTGTACAGTACAGCAATGGAAGAAAGATGCAGGAGGCTGAGTCTAATGCAGGTAACCAGGAACTGAGAGAACAAAGCATACTTTTTTTTGTGATTCAAGTCATTGATTTGCAGGCAAAAGTTTGTTGGCAATCAAATTACACCCACATTCCAAATATTGAATGCTTTCACCCAGCATTGCCAATGCATATTTCCCATTCCCCCCTCCCCAATCCTTTTTTGGTCATAAATTAGGGATAAGAAAAAAATATTCCACTGAAATATTGACAGTCATTCATCTATTTGTCCAGTTTTGTTGTACCAGAATCACATTGTGAGATGGGGGACAATATAAATGTAAGAAACAAATACATAAAGAATATTTTCACCAATGCAATAGGAGAACTTGAGTGCAAGTGTGGCTTGAAAACACCTCCTTGTGTGATTTGGCTTCTGGTTTTCAAAAACAAGGACAACAATACAGTGCATGCATTATACAAAACATACACAAAATGCCTATACTGGGATAACATATGCATAAAGATTAATTGTATTTGGAAAAGTGCTTAGAAAACATTTGTACACTAGGGAGAAATGTATACAACAATATATGCACCACCAGAACTGCTCATGGATATGCATTCATGTTTTATGCAAAAGCAACATTGAACCAAATCTCTGGCAAATAAATTGAGAAATCAAGTAAACACAAAACTGACAGCTCCACTCACCCCTAAGTTACTCTTTGGCACCAATGACTGAGCATGTGGAAGTTATCTATTACTCGGAGCAAAGGAGAGAATCCAGCACAATAACTATCTCCAAAGATGCAATGCCAGAAAGGCAAAAATGTCAGAGAAGCAGAAATTAGACAGGAGAAGAACGAGAAGATCATAAGAATCTTAAAAATAAATTTTAAAATGTCCTTGTTGTTGCCACTTGGTTTCACAGTTTATTTACCAGGTGCTTGGTTCCATTTTGCTTTTGAAGCACTTTACATCTTTAAAAAAGTGTGGCTAAATCATGAAGGTACATTCATGAGCACTTCATTTTAGTATGTACTTTTTGTAGCCACTTTTCCGAACATAACCTATTGTGACATTTCTGAGGACTGCATAAAATATCAAACTGAACTTCAGACATCTTCTGGATGTTGAAAAGGGCTTAATTAAGCATATGGTTGATCACAAGACTGGCCAGATATGGGAACCAGATGTGAAAAAGACAATATCCAGGATCAAGGAAAAACACTTTTATTTGTGTACAGAAGCCGAAGGGGACACCTGTGGGTTTCCCCCTAGGAGCACAGATGAAATCAAGCAGAGTTATTTTTATACAATTTACCAAACAAGGAAACAAAAATAGGAGAATTGCTGAGCAGTTATAAAGTCACATGAGAGGCACACATTGTCACAAAGTAAAGCCATTCCATAATATTCCATTAATTACTGTATTTAATGCTACTTCATTTTCATATAAATTGACTATCTCTGGATATATATTTTTTATCAAGCTAATGATGAACTTTGCTTACCACCAGGCGGTTCTGTGGTTGCTACTTCTTAAGCTAAATATCACATCACTTTCCTTGATTCCAGGACATGACAGCTTCGCTTGCAAGGTATTTTAGCCAAATATCAAAGCCACAACCTGTCAGCTAGTCTATATAGGAGACATTTGTGGTCAATCTATGGCATGCTTGTGGTCGACTGCTATGGCCAATGTGTTAAAGAAATGTTACTTCTCGCAGGCAAAGGCACAAATAAGCTAATGGCTCTGGATAAAGTTAATTCTTAGGTTACAAAAGCCTCAAATTACCTATTAATAAACTGAGAAGTGACGAGACACTCAAACTGGAGCGGTGTCATAGCTATAATAAAAAGTAGGCACATTTCCACTCATCCTATAATATGTTTACAAAACAGGTAAGTCCTTGACTTACGGTCACAATTGACCAAGACATTTGTTAAGTGAGTTTTGCCCATTTTACAACCTTACATGCCACAGTTGTTAAGTAAATCACTGTTGCGGTGAGTTAGTAACATGATTGTTAAGTAAATCTGGCTTCCCCATTGACTTTGCTTGTCAGAAGGTCCCAAAAGGTGATCCCATGACCCTGGGACATTGCAACTGTCAAAAATATGAGTCATTTGCCAAGTGTCTGAATTTTGATTACATGATCATGGGGATACTTCAACAGTCGAAAGTGTGAAAAACAGTCATAAGTCACTTTTTTCAGTGCCGTGTATATTTGAATGGTCACTAAACAAATTGTTGTAAGTCGAGGACTACCTGTAATAACTAACCTGTCAGAGGTATTAAAGGAAATTATTTTTGTCGGCCACCTTCAGTTGCTGTGAACTGAATGGAAAAGTATTTAGTAAAATTGGTGATGGTAGATAAAAGATGGGTCTTTCCAGAGCATGGCATTTGTCCAACCCTGAAGCTGACCTGGCCAAAGCCATCTTGGCCCTTCAGTGTTGCCACACTGGAGCGAGGGCTAGGGAAGGAGGATTAGAGATAGCTGGGGATGGGTAGTCAAAATAAATTACTTTCTCTTGGTAACCAAGGACGTTCTCACACCTGGCCGGAGGAAGGAGGAGTAATGTCACCTGATCAGCGGATGCTGCATTGATTGGGCCATGTGATTGATTGGGAATGGAGGAAATTTTTTACTTTTAATTAGGTGAAAACCAAGGCGCCCTTCAGAGTTAGTGTTCATCAGATAAGTGCCAATTTGATATTTCCAATAAAGCTATTCTTAGAGGAATCTACCTGCCTCGGAGTTTTTGCTTGCAATGGATCTATTACCTGGAACCCTGACAATATTTACGGTACATGACGTTGCCTCTTTTTACCTTTCAGATTCAAATCATGAGGCGGGAGGCATAAAGTACAGAAAGGTCTCCCATTCGATGTGAAGCAGAAGATTTCTTTATCTTTGTCCATCCACAAATCGTGAATTAATGGGAATTGTGCACCGCATTTATATATCTGAATTATGGGTGCATGGTAATTCTATTATGTTTACTGACAAAATGCTCAACAACCAAATGGGCATTCCTTTACTTTTTGTTTGTTTGTTTACTTGTTTATCAAAGATTATGGATATCTGGTCCTGAAACAATATTTTGTTTTTCAATCAATCCCAGCTGCTGTTTACTCAGAAAACAAGGGGCAGATTTCTAAGGGGCATTTCAATCAAAGGAAGAGAAAAGCTCAGGGAAATCCAATAGCTGTGACTTTATTCTACCGTAATGAAAATATTGAACTAATAACCAGTCAGGAGACATTACTGCAGAATATATCTCCACTCCCCCACTCTGTGTGTGTGTGTGTCTTAAAAGCATTCTGCCACTTAATTTAGCAGTCTATCTTGTTAAGTGCACATTTGCCTGAAGCAGCCTTGTATCGATGGCTTTTCAAAGATATAACAAAAAGCATCAGCAAGTGAAGGCTATGTGCCAAGTGGGGTTTATCTGACAATGCTTTCAAAGAACAATAACTGTGTTAACATTATTGTCTGCATGTCCAAGCAATGCTATTATTTTAAGACTTTTGTGGGTTTGCTTGTTTTTTTGACAGACTTGAGTTCAGAGAAAGTGAAAGAGGGGGTTGTGGTTTTTAACTGAAAAAAAAAAACTTTCTTCCATGGCATTATTCTTTCCTGGTATGAAACACCTGCCTTATCATTTGAATGTAGACTTTGATCCTGGACAATGTCCGTATTATGCCAGATGACTCATACTTTTAAATCGATAAGATTAACTCAGCTCCCCAAAGAGAAATATATACTTCCTGCATGGACTGATGCAAGAAGTTGATTTACCACTGCCACTGAAACTTCCATTGAATATATTTAGATTTTTATGAGAAGACAGGAGGGAAAACTAAAGAGATAAAAGGTAACTGTCAGTTGATTTGAAGTAGTAAATTGAGGAAAACACAACAAGAACACAAACGTGCATTGAAACAAGTGGGAACATTTCCTAACCAGGTTCTTAATCTGGGCACTTACTTCACTGTAGTTCCCATTTTCACAATTGCACATTATATTAAATGTTTTTAATTTTCATGCTGCAAATTAGGAGTTGAATATGGTTAAAAAAACCAACACTAACCAACTAACCAACTAACTGGCTTTAGTAAGTCTCAGGTATTTTCTCACTGTTTATTGGCCTTCATCTCATCCAAACCACATAGGAACTGTATTATATTTGAAAGCCAGTTTATTTTCAGACTCATTAGTCTTGGAAGGATATGGTATTAGATATGGTATTTTTCTCTATCTTTCATCAAATGAAATATTTCACAGCAAGCCCTGCTACTTCAGTGGCCTACTCTGAGTGGCCTTCATATAGTCCATTGTTAGTATGTCGATTCATCTTCCAATTCTATTTTATTTTATTCAGAAAATATTAAAATACAAAATACAATACCAAATTATATATATACTGGGAATCGAACCTGGGCTGTATTACATATCAGGCAGTTATATTAGCCACTAAGCCACAGGCTCTCTTTCTTTATCAGCTAGGCCAGGGAAATAGGTATGTATTGTGTCACAACCCCTGGTATGCCCAAATATGGGAGGAAGCATATTGCTTCCTTTCTCTGTCTATCGGCTCATCACAAGACACCATCATATGTAATACTGTAATCCAATATTTTACTGTTGCCTTTGTTACATTTGTGTTGTATTTGTGCTGATAAATAAATAAAGGGAGACTATTATAGATCTATTTCAGCTATTTAGCTCTCATCAGCTAGCCATGCCCTTACTGGGATTAGAACCTGTGCTTTATTTGCATCTTAGGCAGATGTGTTAACCACTAAGCCACAGAGTTCTTCTCCTTATCAGCTGAGCCAGGAGTAGGTATGTATTTAAAGTTACAACCCCTGGTATGCCCAAATATGGGAGGAAGTCCACTGCTTCCATTCTCTGTCCATCAGGCTCGTCACAAGAGACCATCCAGACAGAAACCCAATATTTTTACTGTTGCCTTTGTTACATTTGCATTGTATTTGTGCTGATAAATAAATAAAGGGAGACTAGTATAGATCTATTTCAAGCTATTTAGCTCTCATCAGCTAGCCATACCCTTACTGGGATTAGAACCTGTGCTGTATTGCATCTTAGGCAGATGTGTTAACCACTAAGCCACACACACACACACACACGTGTGTGTGTGTGTGTGTTGTATTTGTGCTGATAAATAAATAAAGGGAGATATATATATATTGTTCCCCCAGTTGAATGATTCATATATTACAACAATATTAGTTTCCCAAACCTTGCAAAACATCCCCCCACCAATTTTTAAACTACTAAATCTATTTGCAAATTATTAACCTGTCATCTATACACTATTTTAATTACATAATAGTTAACAGGAACAATAATAATAAAAAGGTGAGATTAAAGTTTCAAAACCCTTTGTTAACCAAACTGTTACTCTAATCAACTTTTAAACAATTTACCAAAGCATCTTATCTGTAGGTTTATATTGAGTTTTAAAAAAAAAAAAAATGAAACCACCATTGCATTGGCAAAATTAAAATAAAATGCCTGGTGGAAAAACTTATAACTCAGGGAAAGAAAAAGTGTATATTTTTAAAAATGTACAATTTCTCCTGTGCTTCAAAGAGGGAACATTCTGTATATCATGTGCTAAAACACTATTCCATTTAGCAAGGCCTATCACAGAAGTTGCAGCAAACCTTCAGCAAAAGCTGGGAGGGAAATGGGAAGGGGGTGCTTCTTGCTTTGCACAGTGCAAAGTGCCTGGAGTTGCCTTGAATGAAGTAAAGTGCAGCAGACAAATTGGGTAGCAAACCAGAGAAGGTCACATCCAACTCAAATCAGGAAAGCACAGGTGGAGACAGCATTTATGGTGAACAGGAGTTGAGTAGAAGTTGACATCGTCCAATCCTAGCCCCCAGAAATTATTGGTGCAGCAAAACCAGGCAGCATCTCTGTGTGGCTTCTTCAGCTTCATTTTCATAACAGCCAAAGTCCCCTTACCTGTATGTACCATAAGTATTAAGCTGCAAAGATCCGGGGGGGCGGAGCCTGTTGCCGAGGAGAGCTCAACCGAGCTCCTCTCAGAGATCTGGTCTGTATATCTAATTAAGATCATAGATATCACCCCTTTTTGGCTAAGAAAGGGGCAGAAAGTAGCTCTGTGTGCTAGGGTCTATTCGTAATTCACAGCCTTTCTCCTTTTTTTTGGCTGTGGACAGAGATTAGATCCAGCGTGAGCGGAGCTTTTATCTCCAGCCAGTTCTTCTCAGCTGCCCTTTTTTGCAGCCCCAGACAGGCGACCCCCCCCCCAGGACAAAGCAAAGTTATTTGAAGCTAGGATTAATACGGGCGGGTCCCACTCCTGTGAGATTTATGCTTTTATTACTATCTTAAATACCAGCACCATTCGTCTTAGAGGCTTCTTTGTTTAAACGGACTTCAAAATGGCGATTTCTCTCCGTTGGTGACTGATAGGGGATGTACGTAGCCGGTTTTACCTTCCTGCAGACCGCTCCTTAACAAAATAATTTTTTTTTTGTTTTTGTTTTTTTTTGGAAACAGAGGGGAGCGAAAGCACTGTTTATTTGTTGATTTATAATGGCACCCAGGTCAAAATTGAAGCGTCTCTCTACAAATGTGCCTAAAGAATCTGTGAAGGAATTTAAAGAATTTATACTGGAATCGCAGCCCTTGTCTCCTACGCCCTCTACTGGAGAATTCTTAACACAGGAATTTTTTTTTCAAATCTTTAATGATTTTAAACAAGAAATTAAGGAATTTGTATTCGAGCTATATGGTGATTTAAAGTCTAAAATTGACCAAATGAAGGCGAATACGTTTGCAGCCGTGTCTGCCCTGTCAGATTATACCGCTGAAATAGAGAATAAATTGGAAAGTTTGGAGGAGGCTAATTCTAATTTGACTACTAATATTCAAATTTTACAACAAAAAATTAGAGACACTCAGGAACAGCTCGTTATGATAAACTTTAATAAGAAGGCATTCGCAATAAGAGTCAGAGGATTTCGCGAAAAGGAGCGAGAGAATTTGAAACAGACCTTTGTTGAAGCCCTCAGCCATGCGGTGGGAAGCCCGGGACTTAACCTTGATTGGCAGATTCGGAAAATCTATCGCCAGAATTCGTTGGTAGCGGAACAGCGACAGCTCCCGAGGGACATAATTATATATTTCTCCACAAAAGAATCCAGAAACGCGATCGTGCAAAAATTTTACAATAATAGTTTGAGAATTGATGGCCAGAACTTGATTGTCTTCAAAGAAATACCTTTCCAGATGTTAAAGGCAAGAAGGGACTATACCTTCTTAACTAAAGAGCTTAGAAATCAACAGATTCAATATAGATGGGAGGCCCCAGCCGGCATTACGGTCACATTTGAGAATCAAAAACTTCGTCTTAATTCTGTTTCGGAGGCTCGAGATTTCTATTACAAGACTTTGAAGGCGGGACTTCCTGATTCACTTGGAAAAGAGGAGAGACAAGCCGAAGGAGAAGGCAAGCAACAGACCACATGGCTGCAAGATGGAGGGGGTAGCTCCCCCTCCCTCGGAGAAGCAGAAAAGCGGAGTTTGAGGATTTAGATATTCTAAAATATTCACCAAAGTTGTGGATTGAATGGGGGTTTGCGACCTCTCTCCGGCAGAAAAAGGGGAACTTATTGGTGGGGTGATACTGAATGTATATATGTAAAATGCATGCAGAATGATTTATGCTGTTTAAATCTTGTTAGAAGGGAAAGTTTGAAGAGATTATTTTAAAATAGAAGGTAAACTGATTTTTGTTGAAACTAATTATTTTGAGCTAGATTTTAAACTAATGCTTGCATAAATTTGATAGTGGCAAATATTAGAGAAGCAAGGGATGAGGGTAAAATGCATGCGGAATGATTTACGTATATTGGTGGGGTGATACTGAATGTATATATGTAAAATGAATGCAGAATGATTTATGTTGTTTAAATTCTGTTAGAAGGGAAAGCTGGATGAGATAATTTTAAAACAGAAGGTAAACTGATTTTTGTTGAAAGTATTATTTGAATATGTGGAATGATCTATGCTATCTAATTTTTATTAGAAGGGAAAGCTTGGTGAAATTATTTTATAAATTTGGATAAATGTTTATCTGAATACAAGGTTAAGGAAGAGGAACGGGAGAGTCTACAGGAGGTCGGGGTAAATAACAAAGAAGCAAGAGATGAGAATAAAATATAGATAGAATGATTTACACTATTTAAGCATAGATAAAGATGGGGGGCTGAGCTTAACACAAAGAGTTTCTTTTTTTTTCTTTTTTTCTTTGTTCTTTTCTTTCTTTTTTTTTGGTTTTTTTTTCCTTTAATATATTATTTTTATTTTAATCCATATGAATATAAGATACTTTAGATAGAAAGGCAGTGCCAGGTGTGGGCCCTGGGAAGTCAGGAGGAGTAGGGATGGGGATTTTTGGGGGGTGGGTGGGTGGGTGTTAACATAGTCTCAATAAGAACAAGAATGCACTTATATACGGTTGTTCTTTTTTTTCTCCTTTTTTTTTTACTCTTTTCTTTCTTTAAAATTTTTTTTTCCCTTGGTTTATTTTACTTTTTATCAGATTATAATAAACAACACTTGAATAAAGGAATACACCAAGGAGGGAGGTAGAGGGAAAGAGGAGGGAGGAGTAAGGAAGGAGTAAGGATGCAAGGAGGGTGTGTTGGGAGTAAGGGGAGAAGGAAGGTTTGAGGGGAAAGGGAAGTAGGAGGGGAGCGTTAGAGGGAGGAAAGGAAAGTTGGAGGGGGTAGATGGGGTGTATGGAGGATGGAAGTGTCAGGTGGGGTTGTGAATGATGAGTTGTGTTTTCTTTTTATTTTTTTTTATTTTTTTATTTATTTTTTTCTTATAGCAAATACTCTGTATATAAGTGATTGTAAAATGGAATGTGAAAATGAATAAAATATATTTAAAAAAAAAAGTATTAAGCTGCAAAGCAGTTTATTTGTTCTTCTGAACAACAGATGGCACATTTATACTGGGTTTTTTAAAACACTCCAAATGATGACATTCATCCTATTATCCTCACTAGGAAATGCTTCAGGTGAGCTTCATGACAAAAGGATGACTTTGTGTCAAGGGAGAGCAGGTGGGACTTTTTGCAGCCAAAGATGGATGCAGATGGAGTCACATTAACCAATCAGAACCTGTTCAGATTCCAGAAGTGAATGCTAGGAAAAGCGTCTCCTGGAACATGGCCACCTTTTTTTTAAAAAGAACTAGCCGATAACCAGGTGTTGCCCGGGTATTTATTTATTTATAGGAAGAAAATGTCCAGACCAAATGTAATTTCTAATGTTGGATTTTCCCCCTTACCAGAGGAGGTCCCCTTGTAGACTACTGTGAAGCTGTTACTATGGCAACTCCACTGTGCAGTACAGTAGAAGCCATTTTAAGGCACAAAGTGCTGAATCTTAACAGAACACACACCTCGAGAAGTATTTGGGTTTCTTACCCCCCCCCACAGTATTTTTCCCAGAGAGTAAGTCTTCTGTGTACCAAGTTTGTTTGAAATTGCTTGAGGCATTCCAAAGTTTTACATACATATATATATATATTATATATATATATATATATATATATATATATATATGTGTGTGTGTGTGTGTGTGTGTGTGTGTGTGTGTGTGTGTGTGTGTGTGTGTGTGTGTGTTTATTTGTGCTGATAAATAAATAAAGGGAGACTAGTATAGATCTATATATATATATATAGCAATAGCAGTTAGACTTATATACCGCTTCATAGGGCTTTCAGCCCTCTCTAAGCAGTTTACAGAGTCAGCATATTGCCCCCAACAACAATCCTGGTCCTCATTTTACCCACCTCGGAAGGATGGAAGGCTGAGTCAACCCTGAGCCGGTGAGATTTGAACAGCCGAACTGCAGAACTGCAGTCAGCTGAAGTAGCCTGCAGTGCTGCATTTAACCTCGGCTCTTATATATATATATGATTTTGATTTTTTTAAAGAAGCTGTTTTGCATTGTTGCTGCAATCTTCAGTCCGTAACTTTAAAAGATACCAGATTCCATGAATCTGGAAAGTTATTTTTTTTAATGTCCTTCTATAAAAAAAAAAGATAGATTTTCCAGTTAAGACAATTATGTAAAGTTGAAATATGAATATTTGTCCACCATTGTTACAGAAGACCTGTGACTCAAGCTATTATACCTCTGCCTGTGCAGGAGACCTAAAGATGAAAGGATCTCTGTTCTATTACATAATAGTTCTTTATCATTTGATGGATCTGCTGCACTTCAAAACTAGTGAAAGTACTATCCAGAAAAACTCCCATGGGATTCAGTGAGCTTTTGACTGCGAACAGGTAGAAACAGGAATGCTAAGGAGAAGATCAGTTTCTATTAAACATATTCTGCTTTTTTATGTTGAATGATTATTAGGAAATCAGTGCACTGATTAGTAGAAGTCAGTCTATTTAGGACATGTGTTCACTATTACAACCAACACCAACCAAAGCACAAAACAATTAAAAGGAGCCAAACAATATTGGAAAATGTGGAGAGAGCAGCTGGTTTATAGAACTGGCAAGAATTAGACCTAATTGAATGGATAGCATCATCAGACCAAGGGTTCAGATGGCATTTTAGCCTTTGCTTGAACTCATCTGATAAAGAGGCACTGTCATATTACTCTTGCTGTTTGGATTTTTTCCCCCCAAATATTCATCTTTGTTGTTAAAACCCTTTTTCTGGGACATCTGGGGTCTACAGTTTATGGATTCATGTTAGAGTGCCTATTACCAGCAAAAAAAAAAAAGGGGGGGGGGGATATCTAGTTTCAAATCTGCTAGGACCATAAAATATCAGAATTGTAATGCTGCACTGAAACCAAAAGGTAAATACTATTGATAGCCATACTATCTCTCCCTGTAGGATATTCTTCAATAGGATTAATATCGAAGGATACATAAAAACACAGTTAATTAGTATGTAATCAGATGAACATACAGAAACAATAGATAACATAATAATGGAAATGGGCAAATTCAGTAGATAACATAATAATGGAAATGGGCAAATTCAAGACCCTACTTCTGTCTTCTGATGATTCTTAATCAAAAAGCTTGATTAGGCTAGTCGGTATTCAGATGGAAGGTGTCCTCACCTTAGATTGTGTCCAGTCAAGAATATCTGGGCATCAGATAAAGCAGGTAATGCCAGGCTATCTTCTTTTAAGATGCACCATGATTCTATTTGGATTTTAGCAACACCATTGCATGTTTCTATTAATTTGTTTATGCATTTGTCTGTGTGCATGCAATTCTGTGTATGTATGTATGTATGTAGGTAGGTAGGTAGGTAGGTAGGTACATAAATATATATATATATATATATATATATATATATATATATATTCTATCTTTCTTTGCAATAAAAAATATTACAGACAGTTACAATAATCCAAACTATTGTTGATGCAACGACAGGAGTAGGAAGCAATGGTTGATCTAAGCTATTTTGCAGATTTTTGCAACTCTGCAGAGTGCATACAGCCCCAGGAAAGGAGGGGGGTAAAAACTGATAAAAAGGTTTTATCTGTTTCTCCTTTCTGCCAGGTATCCCGCTACAGAATACCAAGGCACTGTTTTGTTTTGCTTTGAGGGAGTGCATTGAAATGGAAGTTCCCTAGATATTTATTCTGAACTGACTCTGTATGTGGAGGAGAGAATTCTGATTGTTTTGAGTTCAGGGAAGCTAGAAAATGAGCTGAGGTAAACGTTCTTGTCTATAGGAACACCAGATAACTTGAGACTCTGTTTCAGAATGTTGCAAAAGGAAATACTGACTTTACAAGCAGTTGAAAAACACTAACACTGACCCAAAAATAAATAGGTTCAGTTCTTATCCTAAATAGGTGATATTTAGGTGGGATCAGAGGTGATATTCAGCCTGTTCTGACCAGTTCTGGCAAACCGGTAGGAGAAATTTTCAGTAGTTCGGAGAACCAGCAAATATCACCTCTGACTGGCCCCACCCCACATCTATTTGATGCCCTTTTGTTGCCCGGGACAGAAGGGACCTGGAAAGCAGGTTAGGTGAGGGAATAGGAATTTTACAGCATCCTTGACCTTCCCCCAGGAGTGGGGTGGAAATGGAGATTTTAGAGTGTCCTTCTCCTGGAGTGGGGAGGAAATGGGAATTTTGCAGTATTGTTCACCAGCCACACCCACCAAGCCATGCTACACCCATCAAGCCATACCCACAAAACTGATAGTAAAAAAATATATGAATCCCCTATGATCCCACTGGGTGGGATCATAGATATCTGGAGTTGCTTTGGAAGACAAAAAAGTATAAAAACTGGAAAGAGGGGGACATAACTAAGGCAGAATATCAGCAAATAGCCCAAGCCTGTAAAGATGAAGTAAGGAAAGCTAAGGCTCACAATGAAGAAAGGCTTGCCACAAAAGTAAAAAATAACAAAAAAAAAGCTTCTTCCAACATGTTAAAAACAAGAAAAAAGTTAAGGAAACAATTGGTCCATTGCTGGGAGAAAGTGGCAAGAAGGTGACAAGCAACAGGGAGAAAGCAGAACTATTTAACTCATTTTTTGCATCTGTCTTTACACAAAGGGATAAAACAGTCCAACCAATCAAAAGCAGCACCACAAAAATCAGATTAGGAAGACAAGTTGAAATAGGGAAGAAAATGGTGAGTACCTGTCTAACCTACATGAGTTCAAATCACCAGGACTGGATGGATTACACCTCAGGGTTCTGAAGGAAATGGCAGATGAAATCTCAGAACCACTGAACTATATCTTTCAGAGATCCTGGAGCACCGGGGAACTACCAGAGGACTGGAAAAGAACGATGTGGTTCCCATCTTCAAAAAAGGAAAAAAAATAGATCCAGGAAGCTATAACCTATCAGCCTGACCTCAATACCAGGAAAGATTCTGGAGAAGATAATCAAGCAACGAATTAGCGAACACCTAGAAGTAAACAAAGTAACAGCCAAAACCCAACATGGGTTTGTCAAAAACAGATCATGCCAGACTAATCCTATTGCATTCTTTGACAAAGTGACAAAATTAGTGGGCCAGAAGAATGCTGTCGATATAGTTTACTTGGACTTCAGCAAGGCATTTGATTAGGTAGCCCATAACCTACTACTAGAAAAGTAGAAGAATGTGGATTGGGCAGCATCACCACTAGATGGATTCGTAACTGGCCGACCAACCGCACGCAACGTGTAGTCCTCAGTGGAACTGCATCTACATGGAGTGAAGTATGCAGTGGAGTACCCCAAGGCTCTGTTTTAGGCCCAGTACTCTTCAACATCTTCATCAATGATTTGGATGAGGGAATAAATGGGGAACTCATCAAATTTGCGGATGACACCAAGCTGGCAGGAATAGCCAACACTCCAGAAGACAGGCTTAAGAGTCAGCAGGATCTTGACAAACTTGAACATTGGGCACTATCTAATAAAATGAAATTCAATGGTGAAAAGAGTAAGGTTCTACATTTAGGCAAGAAAAACGAAATGCACAGGTTCAGTATAGGTGGTACCTTGCTCAATAGTAGTAACTGTGAGAGGGATCTTGGAGTCCTAGTGGACAACCATTTAAATATGAACCAGCAGTGTGCAGCAGCTGCCAAAAAGCCAACACAGTTCAGAGGCAATGGGAGGAAACTACATAAACAGAGGGATAGAATCAAGATCACGTGAAATGTTAATATCACTTTATAATGCCTTGGTAAGGCCACACTTAGAATACTGCATTCAGTTTTGGTCACCACGATGTAGAAAAGATGTGGAGACTCTAGAAAGAGTGCAGAGCAGAGCAACAAAGATGATTAGAGGACTGGAGACTAAAACATATGGAGGAGAACGGTTGCAGGAACTGGGTATGTCTAGTTTAATGAAAAGAAGGACTAGGGGAGACATGATAGCAGTGTTCCAATATCTCAGGGGTTGCCACAAAGAAGAGGGAGTCAAATTATTCTCCAAGGCACCTGAGGGTAGAACAAGAGGCAATGGGTGGAAACTAATCAAGGAGAGAAGCAACTTAGAACTGAGGAGAAATTTCCTGACAGTTAGAACAATTAATCAGTGGAACAGCTTGCCTCCAGAAGTTGTGAATGCCCCAACACTGGAAGTCTTTAAGAAGATGTTGGATAGCCATTTGTCTGGAATGGTATAGGGTTTCCTGCCTAAGCAGGGGGTTGGACTAGAAGACCTCCAATATCCCTTCCAATTCTGCTATTGTATTGTATTATTGTAAGAATGCAGGTTCCCTAAGACACTAATTCCTAGTTGCAAAGTTCTTACATTATCCTTTGGGAGGGAAAGATGAAGGCAGGCCGTTAAAACCTCTCTTCTTCTGAATAATACATGAAACTAATTTGGCCTGTCCTGTACTATAGTACTGTTCCAGGGACGCAGAGGAGGTAAGTATTTAGTATCCTTGTTCTCCTGGCCAAGGTAACTTTGAGTTCTTCAGACCTAGGCAATCCCCATTTGGAAGTTGCTTACTGTATTCTTCCCAAAACAATGATATATTTGTCCATTACTGCACATACAAACAAATAGATTTTTGCATCTTTGCTGATTTAACACAGGCCCTAAAATGAGGAGTAAATAATTCTGCTGCTTGCTTTCTTGAAACTTCTAGAATCAACTGCAAGAATCACAGCATATTCCCCCCCATGCTAGACTGCAGGCATGCTTAGCAGCTTGTTTTGAAAATCAGAAATTCTCTTGTGCTCTTCATATCACCATTTAGTTCACTAACGGGTTGTTAAAGGTTTAAAAGCAATAACATTAATTACTCCTCTGGTTTATCAAGAGGCACTAACCTAATTAGTATGTGGCTAAAGTTGAAGACCAAGGGGAATTTTGATTATTGCTGAGAAAGACCGAGAAGTAATTAAAGCACTATTCTTATGAGATATCCATTTAATTAACACTGTGCTCTGTCTGTCTATTTGTCTATATGTCTATCTGTCTGTCTATCTGTCTGTGTTTATCTATCTATCTATCTATCTATCTATCTATCTAGATAGATAGATAGATAGATAGATAGATAGATAGATAGATAGATAGATAGATAGATAGATAGATAGCTATCATCTTTGTAAAAAGAGACCTGACTTCCTGGAGGCCACAAAGAAGAGACAGTGAACAAACTTTGTAGAATACAATAAAGCAAAGGCGCAACAAATGGTGATATATGCATCATGGCATATACTTCGGCACTTTGGTACCGGCATTATGACATCACCCGTATCAAAGAGATGGATGAGCAGTACCTGGGTTAGGATCTTGTTGAGCTCACTTATGAATCTGTTTTATATTATGCAACTACCATAGTTTTGCTGTTTCCATAATAGGATTCTTAGGCAACCTTTTTGCATGATTTTGCTTGCCTCATTGCTTTAATCTTTATTATGCACTCTAAGATGCTTAGGGTTGCAGTTGCAACTGAGGCAGCCTAGGTAGATTAAATAGAGAAATAATGTCACAATACCTGTTTCATAATTTTGATGAAATCTCAACTTGTTGTGGGCATGCCTGTTTTGAGAAAAAAAATCAAATATTTTTTTTTGTTAATTACATTATTCCCATTGCAGTCATGCCCACTTTGCTTCTGTATTAATTTGCTGACACCATATATTTTAACGTATTTCCCAATTGGGGTTTTTTTTTTCATTTTCATTTATTCCATTATTTTAGTAGCTTTAGAATTTTTTTTCATTTATTCCATTATTTTAGTAGCTTTAGAATTTATCACAACGGTGTTGCTCTATAATAGTTTGTTACTAATTTAAACTATTTTATAATTGAGTATGCTGGTGGGTCAACAGCAAGAGGAAGACAAAAGAGATTGTGGACTCCCTTCTTACTCAAAGTGGTGAAACATTAATAGAAGACCAGAAAAGCAGAGGAGCAAGAAAGCAACTCCCATTTTGTCTCTATTTTTACAGCCAAAGGAAGTGGATATTTGAATAGCGCAGTCTGTAAATGAATACATAAGGAGAAGGTTGGGGGGTCAATAAGGTTGTGGAAAAGGATCTTCTAGCAAATGCAAATGGCACTGGTCCTGTAACTGACTTGTATTAAAATATAATACCAAGAAAAGAAGATTGCTAGCTCCTTCCATTTCTTTCCAATGCAATGTGATACTTGCTTGTCAAGTGCCAGTCGTGAACTTCCTGCCCTGAACTTAATATGTTAATTACTAACCAGTTTCACCTCCAACAAAGATCATGCCTCACCACTAGAGGCCTCTGCTACTGTGTAACTTTGTGAATTCACCATTGTCTGACTATATGTTTTATTCCTATGCTTTGTGATAATAGAATTTTAGCAAATGAACTACTGGTTAATGTTCCGTGGGCTTGGGTGAGCATGCCAAGGGACCAGGTGTGTGTGTGTGTGTGTGTGTGTGTGTGAAGACATTCCCATAAAGGTAAGCTCTCCTACAGGTGGATGTCATAGAGTTCTTTTTTTTACCCCTAATTGTGCTCACTATAGCTGATTAGGAGGAATCTCTCCAATGCAGCAAATACCTCACTTAAGTAATACTTTTTATTGATTGTAATAATCCTGGGATTTTCTCCTCTGCGTTTATTTGTTGGCATCTGAATCGCAAACGCTACAGCCATCAATATGATCCCTGATGAAATACATCTTAGGGATACCAACAGAACTGGCTGAAATGCTGTCAGAACCTCTATCAATTATCTTTGAGAAGTCTGATAAACTGTGGAGGGTGGAGAAGAACAATTGGGAAAAACAACGAGGAGGGAAGGTATGAAAAATAAAAGGAATGTTTGACAAGAGAGCCTAAGACTGACATCTGGAAATGCAGATCGTTTTGTAAGGATTTTGGAGACAATGCTGCTATTGCAATTACAACAACTTTGTCAGAAATAGATTGTGCAAGACAAATCGCCAATTTCTTTAATGGACAAAGGGAATGTTCTATCTATCTGTCTCTTTGCCTGCCTGCCTGCCTGCCTGCCTGCCTGCCTGCCTGCCTGCCTGCCTGCCTGCCTGCCTGCCTGCCTACCTACCTACCTACCTACCTACCTACCTACCTACCTACCTACCTACCTACCTACCTACCTACCTACCTACCTATCTATCTATCTATCTATCTATCTATCTATCTATCTATCTATCTATCGTAAAAAAAATGAAGCAAAAAAGAAGAAGCAGCAACAGCAAAACTGAACCTTAACAAACATAGAAACATAGAAAACTGATGGCAGAAGAAGACCTAGTGGTCCATCAAGTCTTTCTTTTTAATTAATTTAATTAATTTATTTTTAATTATTGCTTTTACACAGGTAGTCCTCGACTTCTGACAACAATTGAGCCCGAAGTATCTGTTGCTAAGCCAGACATTTGTTAAGTATCCGTAAAAAGGGAGTGCCCCATTTTACAACCCTTCTTGCCATGGTTGTTAAGTGAATCAATGCTCTTCTTAAGTTAGTAACACGGTTGTTAATTGAATCTGGTTTCCCCATTGACTTTGCTTGTTGGAAGTTTGCAAAAGGGGATCATGTGACCCTGGGACACTTTCACTGTTGTAAATATGAGTCTGTTGCCAAGCATCTGAATATTGATCATGTGACCACGGGGATACTGCAACAGTAGTAAATGTGAAAAATGGTCACAAGTCACTTTTTTTCAGTGCTGTTATAACTTTGAATGGCCACTAAATGAGTGTTTGTTAAGTCAAGGACTACCTGTATTTTATTTATTTAGATTTTATTTTTAATTTTTGTCAGATGATAGACATGTGTTTATCCCAAACTTGTTTAAACTTCCAAGCATGTTTCAACATGCACACATAGCTCTCCCAAGGGGCTACATCCATCTTAGCCAAACTCCTTAGGCAAACAGCCAGGTTCTCAAGGTGGGACCCATCCAAATATCCATAACCTACCTTAATTTCAGCAAGCTTTGAATAAAGTTCATTATGATGTTCCTTTTGAAAATCTATTGAAGTATGGCAGCTACATTAAGGTAAATTATTAGAATACCGTGTATTATTCTCGGCACTGTATTTCCAGAACAATGTTGACAAGTTAGAACAAGTTTGGAGGAAAGTAACAAGAGGATTTAGAGCAGTGATTCCCAACCATTATGTCAGCGTTCCAAATATCATGCAGAATTAAATCAGAGTCCAAGGCAGAGCTATCCTTAAAGTTCCAATTTAATAAAACAGACATGTTGGCATCGAGCTATGGAATCCCAATTTTGAACTTTCCTGGGATTCCACCCAGTTGAAAGTTCATGATCTTGTCCCCACACCCACAAATCCATCACATGGTCCAATCTTCTTCTTCCACCTGGCGTCTCCACCCAGCTGGTTCCGGTCAGGTGCCAAGGTGCCAGTGGTGGGTTTCAAAAATTGTTCGAACCTACTCTGTGGGTATGGCCTCCTTTGTGGGAGTGGCTTGCTGCCCATGTGACCGGATGGGAGTGGCTTGCTGCCCATGTGACCAGATGGGAGTGGCTTGCCGCCCATGTGACCGGATGGGAGTGGCTTGCTGCCCATGTGACCGGATATGAAGATGCCGACGACACTTGTCAGAACCACCTTAAATTACCTCACACATAGCACTGGTATTCATAAGAATATGATGTAAACTTGTTTTTTAAAAGGCATCTTTGGTTTGCGTTAAAACAACTTCAACACACACAATGTTCTGATTGCAAAACAAATGCAGTAGTCATCCTTACCTTTCACAGAGGCACTGAGTTTTATAAATATGAGCATGATAGTGTAGAATAACCGGTTCTAGCGAATAGGTGCGAACTGGTAGGAACCCACCTCTGCAAGGTGCGGAGACAAAGAATAACCTTCAGCTTTTAGAAAGGAATTTTTTATTTTGAAAACAACACATTCTACCCCTTGCTATCCCCCCCCCCCTTGATGAGAGTGTGGCAGGCCAAAGATTCTTAAAGGAAATGCTGCAGGCCTGACACATTGTTTGGCCATGCTCCACCTAAGTATTTCTAAAATCCTGATGCCCCCCCCCCCCCAACATATAATTCTTACTTTACTCAAAAAGTAAACTCTACTCACATGGAGGAAGCCTAAAAGGCTATTAACTTGGTTTAAACAAGGTTCAGATTGCCCCCATTAAAAATCAAATGGTCACCCAAATTGCCTCACATTGAGAACCATTGATTTAGACTCTTGAAGACATTTTTTCAGGATTTTCAGTCTGGGAAAAAGAAAACTGTGGGGGAAATATGATATCGGTACCAAATAGAGGAGAATGCATGTCACTCAAGGTTGAACTGTAGAGCCTCAGTTTGAATTTGAAATAAATAAAGTTAAACCCAGTTACTAAAATGTTAAAAAACGAACCTCTTTAAAAGACTGGGCAGTTAATATGTGTGGAGCTTTTACTGGTGTCTGTTTCTAAAACTCTCCCATTGAGTTTGATACGACTTCCAAATCAGTGGGTATGAGGTGATAGTTTAAAGTTATGTTAAAGTTAGGTTTTTCTGCCAACTCTTTTATGGAGTTTCATAACTGAGCTGTAAACATTTGCATGACCAGGAGACGTGTTTTTGTATTACTGCCATCTTGTGCTCATTCAGATTTTTGCAACCATTTTACTCCTACATTTTTCTCAATATGGGACGCAGGAAGCATAAGAGAAGCATATGGATTGGAAGTATATTATGTAACCTTTCCACCTTTTTTAGCTCACAACCAACATCCATCCAGCACCAATATTTTTTTCATTCTGCAGCTTAAAAATCACCTCAGGAGAACTATTTCTTAGCTGAAAACTGACACGAGTAGAAATAATTTTTAAAAACTCTTTCCTTTCTATCTTTTTTCTATTCAGATACAGCCCACCACAAGCCAGCTGGGGTCAATTTGGGGCCAATAAAACTAGAAGGAAAGAATTTATCTTAAAGTGTAGTGTGAATCAAAAGTCTATAGTGTATTCAGCAGAAATTCTATGCGAATAGGAAATATTCCCGCCTGAAAAATCAAAATCTTTCAGATTTTGTTATTCATACTCTCTGGGAGACTTACAATAAACAAACAAAATCATTCTGGGAAATATCCTGTAAAGGCATGTGAAACTATATGATTCTGTATGAGTGAGAAGCTATAATAAATGTAAATAAATAAACTGTAATTTGCCATTTGTGCTCATTCAGATTTTTGCAACCATTTTACTCCTACATTTTTCTCAATATGGGACGCAGGAAGCATAAGAGAAGCATATGGATTAGAAGTTTATTATGTAACCTGTTGTGACTCAGCAGAAGCTTGCTGTGAGTTGCGTCGGGATGCTGGAATAATGGGCAGCTGTTGCTCGTTAGGGTCGTCTTCTGCAGATAAAAGATGGATGGTGCCACGCCTTAGTTGCAGAAGTCAATGTCGTTCATCGTTCGTGGTTCGTGGTTCGTGGTTCGTTTGTTCGTGAGTTCAGTTTCGTGTTTCAAAGAGGCACTTGGATAGTGATTTGCTTTCTGTAAACCTGATTCAAAGAGGCACTTGGATAAGTGATTTGCTTTATGTAAACCTGGTTTGCTGTAAGAGCTTTTTGTTTTTGCATTTGCTGTGTAACTTTTTGCCAGAGACTTTATCTACATTTATTTTGGGCTCGCAGCCAGCGTGAGCCAGGACTGATAAAGATATTTCCTTTGAAGTTCTGTCTGACTGTCGTTTGTAAACGAGCGAAGAGGGGGGGTCAGAACAGTAACCTTTCTATATTTTTTAGCTCACAACCAACATCCATCCAGCACCAATATTGCAAGGGGTTCAACTTCACTTGCATCAGAATAATGGTTCCAGGTTAGCCTTGAGGATATGAGCCTGTGCACCATGCCTTCCTTCATCCTCACATGTTGTGTGAGAGAATCTCTGGTCATGCATGTTAGGTGTTACCTGGAACAGAGCAGTACAGAGTGATGTTACATTACAAATAGTGCTTGTGGAGTTGTGGATCTCCTTTCCAAAATGTAATAATACAGATATAAGAAGAATTATATATATTTTCAGAAATATTATTCCCAGGGATTTTCAATTTCAATATTTACTCATGGCCTACCCAGCCACTTTTTACAATAAATACTGTTTTTTTTAAATAATCTGAAGCTTTCTTTTTTCCCTGTTAACTATTATTAACAGTAAAAAAAACCACATTAATATTGTAAAATGTATGCCTCTCCTTGGAAATTTTGCAAGCTTTAATATTCTCTTTAATTGTTATAGATAGAGTTTAAGTTTCATCCCTAGAAGGGAAAACAGAAACTATCAATTTTATCTTGGTTTCTGGTGAGATGTTTCCATCTCATCTTTCTACAGCCTGTCAAGATTAGCAAGTATTGTTACCATACAGGTAAATCTACTGTAAAGCTCCAATGTACAGTATGAATAACTAGACATGATCCAGATCCACTTCCACATGTTTGTGAACACATGTGGTCTCATATATGTGTGTCAATAAATTGCCATTCTACATGCACTGCTGACGTATATAAACAACAATAAATAGAAAGGGGCAGCAGATAGTTTCTATGCTTCCATTTTTCACTGTAATGTTTTGACTTGCGAAAATTCTGAATTAGTTTTCTAATGTCCCAAATGTGCTTTTTCAAGAGGCAACTGAACTTTCTGGCTTTTCTTTGAAAATGTTTCACTTCACATCCAAGAATCAGCTGCCTGCAAGGAGTACATAAATCCTTCCCTTCTCCGCCATCCAGTCAGAGCTGAAGAAGCTTCTTGAATGAGAAGCAAAATGTCTTTAAAGAACCAACCAGAAAGTCCAGTTGCTTCTTGAAAGAACACCTTTGCGACAACCATGAACTGCATGACTGAGAATCTCCATAGACATTTAGTTTTATAATACATATTTACTATTATTTCATCTAGCTATTATCAAACCTTTAAAAAAAATTTACATTGAACAAGTAAGGGTTATTGTGATCATGGTAAGACCTGGAATGACGACTGAGCAGTGGTGGGTTGCAGGCGGTATGCCCCGTTACGGGCATACCAGTGCCTGCTGGGAGCACCAGGTACTGTTCTGGTACGGTGCTCCTGAGGGCCCGCCCACCCACCTGCTCTCCTTACCGGTATTTGAGCTGTTCGGGGCTTCCGCGCATGGAGTCTACAGCACCTGCGTCACACTCCGCCGAGCAGCTGGAGCATCGTGGAGGTGTCACGGGTGGTAAGTATGCATTCGTGCGCTGCACCATACCAGTTGCAATGGGATCTCCCACCACTACAACTGAGAGTAATATGGAGAAGATGCAACTATATTGCAAGATGTCAGATTAGTAAGGATTCTGATTCTATTAAGATAGAAGAGGGAAAACTGTGTGGTTCCAGATGATGCTTAGAAATTTCATGTTTCTGCAGAAGCTCAAGCTGATTCACATAGAACATATCCAGGTTTTTCTCTGTGGGGTGAACAGGTTGACAAAATAATGATGTACTCAAAGTCATCTAATAAATT
Organism: Thamnophis elegans; assembly: GCF_009769535.1. Lineage (NCBI taxonomy): Eukaryota > Metazoa > Chordata > Lepidosauria > Squamata > Natricidae > Thamnophis > Thamnophis elegans. The sequence goes on from NC_045542.1 coordinate 88,889,028, forward strand.
TCCATGTCTGGAGGTGACCTAATCCAGGTTCTAGTCCAACATTTTAACCAGATATTTAACATGGTACTTTAGTGGAGGACCATAGGTTCCTAATCCAATAGCCCAGTGGTTGTCAGCATTTTTTTTACCATGGACCCTCTTTAAATACCTTTTCTGGCCACAGACCATGGCCATGGACTCTCAAGACTTAACTCAAGAGTTAAATCACAACATTTCTTCAAGCCTTCATGGACCCACTGTGATGACATCACAGCCCTCCCCCCAGGGGTCCATGGTTCACAAGTTAAGAACCATTTCAATAGCCAATCACTATTCATTGCAAACTTACAAATAACCCCACCCAAGTGAATCCAAGGGTGGTGAGGCAGGCAGAAAAAACAGTAGCAGAAGGCAAAACGAATAAAACTTTTTGAGGGTCATGAATTCAACAGAACAAGGAAGGCTCCACTTAGATATATTCCTGTTATGTTGTACCAAAACACCTTATCCATACAAGCGAAGTAGGTTTTTGAGTCCTTTCCTATGTGATGGTACCTGTTTTCTGCTGAAATGATTATGATTCTCTTCCTTTCTCAAGTAGCTTCAAAAACCTTATTGTTTGCTAAGGTAGAAGTACTGATGACTAACATGAACTAGAATCAAATGGAGTTGTTGAAGGATGGGGGTGAGTTCACTCAGACATTATCTTGGCTGCTGCCTTCTACGTTTGTTGTAAAAGAGTCACTTTCTTCCCTTGATGATCCTATAAGCAAAGGATAAAGCCCAAAGTCATTGGATACAAAATGTGCGGCAAATATATTTCCTGAATAAATAAAATAAAATAAAGGATTTAGCTGCATGAGAAATGTTCAGAATTGCTTCAGCAGCAGGTGGCATTAATTCAATCTTTTAGATTTTAGCTGTTATATTTAATGATTGTAATCATATTGTTTTTAATTTTGTTTTGATTTTTAATTGCATTTGGGTTTATTTTAAATTTACATTTAAATTTTCAATTATATGCTTGATTGTTTAAATGAAGAGAAACGTTGAGTATAATTTCAATAAATTCAAAATTGCATTCAAAATTCAACAATAGCATGATTTTTATTATAATGGTTGGTTGAACAGTCAGCCAGATGCTCAAACTGGATTTGGCATTTTTATCCACCCATCGAGTCCTTCCCAAGAAACTGGTAGGCAGATGTTGTTTGATAGTGTTAAAGGTATCATCGGGAATATGAGTTGTTTGCAATTGACTGATGGCGATTTTGTCAATGCCAATGGCATTCAAGTGATGTTGTTAATATTTTGGAATTGCATCCAAGGTGCTTATTACTATTAGCACTCTTTGTTTTCTTTTGCCACAATCATTCTACTTCTATTTGCATATTTTTTTCTACAGTTCTCTCTCTTCTATTCTGCTGTCTCTAGGTACTGCAAAGTCTATTTACCAGACTGTTTTTGTCTATTGTTAAGTCTGGGGTGCTTGTCTGTCTGAAATATGAAGTCCTGGAGCACTTTAACTTCTCCATTATTGTTATTATACACATAAAAATGTATAAAATCACTGCTATGAAGTTGGTGTTGGCCTTCATATGAATTCAGTTCTTTCCAAGAACCTAGGATGTCATAATGTATCAGTATAGTATATATGGATCCAAGCAATGTTAGACCTTTTGTAATTGACATATGGAAATTTTGACAATGTGCATATTTTTAAAATGCTGTCAAAGATTTTTTGATACAACATCAGTATCCTAATCACCACTGGGACCACCATGGTCAGTCGATGCCATAATCTTTCAATTTTGATTTTCAGTTCTTAATACTTTGTGATCTTTTCCAATTCTTTGTTTTCTACTATCCCTTGGTGTCACCACATCAATTACCCACACTTTCTTATTTGCAATGACAGTTAAATCTGGTGTGCTATGAGCCAAGATTTTATCAGTTTGCATTCTGAGGTCCTACAATATTTTAACCTGCTCACTTTTAACTACTTTTTCAATTCTGTGTTTCAATCAATTTTTCAACGCTGGCATGTGGAACCCTTCAGCCTCCAACCTTTGCAATCTGTATAAGCATCATTAAAGTCAAAGAGAAAATTGTTAATCGTGGAATGTCTCTTCTCAAATTTCCCTTTGAGGAAACCATGTGAGCTTTTGGGGTTGATATCTACCCACAGACCCAGATTTTGTTAAATGTCAGTTTGCTTGGTGTATAAGCCATAAGAAGCACATGGAAAACAGAAAATGTATTTTAGTCATATGAAATATAATAAATAAAATGTCTGAAAATCCACTTCATTTTTAATATAATAAACAATTGCATTGTAAGTAGAGTTCTCTGAGCAAGTTATAGAGATTAAGATGAGGAAATTTACACTAAACATCTATGATTTCCTTAGACTCTCATACATATTCAACTATGCAAAACTGAGCCGGATAGCTGAGAAAATTGGCATAATGTAGTGTACACAGAGTCACACTTGGCTTGCAAGTTGAGGTTTTGTTTCAAAAATCAGCTGCTGCACAGAGCAACGCTGGGGAAACAGAAATAATTTTTTTCTGCTTTCCTGCACAGTTCCTCTTTGAGTAAATAGGGCTTCTTTATGCTGTTGATTGACTATGTGCCATAATAGTCAATAGAAAGCAGATAATAGATTTTCTCTATGATGATTTGTTCTGAAAAACAACTGTTTTCAGATTTTCAAATGGTGCATTGATCAACGTTGTAACTGAGATAATTCACCTTGCTACCAGTCGTCATCTTCTCTTTTCTTCCATCTTTCCCAGCATTACAGTTTTCTTCACAGACTATCCAAAATAGATTAATTTGAGCCTGGTTGTATTGGCCTGACTGCACGTTGTAGAAATTTGTCAAAATAAGACCTGAAGTTTCTTTGTAAAACCTGTTTTTTAAAGAGGGTAACTTCAAAAAGCATGCCTAACAGAAAGTGGTAGCATATGGAAACTTGTCATATAGAACACAAAATGAAGCAAAACATGTGGTTTTATTTGAGGCTGACATTTTAGCCATAGAAGTGACATAGAGCACAAGTTCAAAAGACATGCCAAAGATTTGGCACTCCTGGCAGAACTTATTCAAAAGTTTAAATGGGATTCTTCTCCTTTTCTGCCTAAGGGGTGTGTGGGAGGGAGAGAATACGACTAATGATTGTGCAGGCAAGCCAAAAACCGTGCAGATTTATAATCATTAATCTTTTAAAGATACATATTTTTATGGAAATTATAATGTAGCTTAATTTTACGAACTCTGAATTAAACTCTAGAAAACAGTTGGCATGTTGCTATGAAGCCAACTTAGCATATTATTAATGTGGAAACAAATCTGTCTTCTCTGTTAAACTGGAGAAAAGGACCAACAAAGGCATTTGTGTGAATCCATTTAGCATATTCATGCTTAGCATTGTACCTTAAGATGATGTGGATCAGGAGTTCCTGATGATCCTAAGACCTGGTGAGTTCCTGATGATCCTAAGTGTATAGCCCTAGATGCTTAGATTATCTGACCCAAAGAGTCTATGAATGAATCTGGAAAAGAAAATACACTCATATTTAGATTAGATATTTAATTTATAACCAGAATCTAATTAGCTAGGTTAGATTAGGTTAAAATGCTCATTTAATTCATTGGCATCTCATTTTGTTTGGTGCCCTTGATCAGGAAGGAATTACCCTTTGGGACTGCACATGCTTCACTTTGCTGGAAAACTGCTTTGGGCAAGGAACTTTCCCTGAAATTTTAGTGAAAGCAGCAGGGGCGAAAAAGTAATGACCCTCTGATGAAACTTTCTGAAGGTCAGTTGCAAGGCAAGTTCTGAATTTCAAAGACTGCTGCGGAAGCTAAGGGAGTACAAAGCTACAAACTGGCCAGCTAAAACTGAAATTACTGTTTATAAAAATGAATTCGACCTTTAGCTCGGTCATTACTTTAAGTCCCCAAGCCCTCAGAAACTGTTTCAAAGTGCCCCAGGCCAAGCCTCACTACTGCCAATTTCAGAACAGTGAAGAAGAGATTAAAGCCGCCAATCGACCAATGGGAGAAGCCAAAAGATGGAGCCCAACCTGTGACCGCCCTCATCCATTTTGACAGGTATGTCATCCCTTTGGAAAAAGTTGGAACATTCTTGATGAGGAAAGAAGTTAAACAAATCTGTCTGACAAGAGACAAAAAGTTGTAAGCTAGATCTATGGGAATTGCTCAGGAACTCTAGGAATGGAAACAAAACTTTGGTAGTGCAAGTCCGAGATTGGTGCCAAAGGTTTCCTCAACCTCACTGTGAGTGTCCATAGTGTTTCTCATTGCAAAGTTAAAACTGGCACGATATCCTCAAATTAAAATAAATTGTGAGTATGCTGCATTCCAATCTTTCAAAATAAATAAAAATTAAAAGGCTAAGACTTTTTCTATATTCGATGACACTGTATTTTTCTCACAGGATCAAGGATGTGTACAAACAGGTCTCTTTAATTCAGTTGTTAGGCAGTGATAATTTCACAGCAAATAAATAAAAAAATGATATTTAAAAATATAGCAACTTAGGTATAGGAAGCCAGAGTTGGATCCTGACTGCAAAGTAGAAAGCTTAAGTTAGAATCTAAATCATATAGGAGGAGGGAGGCCAAAACATATATAAATGGTTGCTGGAATTGGGTATATCTAGTTTATTGAAAAGAAGGACTAGGGGTGACATGAAAACAGTGCTCCAGTATCTCAGGGGCTGCTACAAAGAAGAGAGGGGGAGGGTGTCAGCCTATTCTCCAAAGCATCAAAAGGCAGGACAAGAAGCAATGGAAGGAAACCAGCCAATGACAGCCAATGACAGAACCAATCTAGAACTAAGGAGAAATTTCCTGACAATTTGAACAATTAATCAGTGGAATGGCTTGCCTCCAGAGATTGTGGGTGCTCCAACACTGGAAGTTTTTAAGAAGAAATTGGACAACCATTTGTCTGAAATGGTATAGGGTTTCCTGCCTAGGCTGGGGGTTGGACTAAAAGACCTCCAAGATCCCTTCCAGCTCTGTTCTGTTATTCTGAATCTAGTTTCTTTTTTATGAAGGTGGCCACTTTCTTACATCACCATCGCTGCATGGTGGTAGGTTAATAATATTATCAATCTGTGTTTTAAGAGTGAGAAGCTGTTGAGACACAGAGTTAGTGCTATTAATTATAGCTGGAGAATCTCTTCATGCAAGCTTACCTGGAGGACTTGCAGTGTTTTTATTCTCCCTCTGAGAGTGCCCATATCCTTTGGCAGATGGACTGATTTGTGCTGCCCTCGAGTCAATTTCCTAGAAAGAGCAGGCAAACATTGACATAATTCTCTGGATTGAGCCATTGGATATAATTACTAAGTACCAAAAATTTAGATATTTTTAAAAGTGGATTTGAGTCACTTGCCATAGTTGGTTTAAAACTCTGGAGAAATCATTGAACAGAACCATAAATTTTCCATGAATCCCAATTTCCAAATAACTGCTTTGTGGTAGACATAATGATTGAAAAGGAGTTTGCCACTGCTAGAGGTAGTGTTGTACACTACTATAATAATCATATGAAAGCTTGACTTAGTCAATGTGTTCTTCCGGGATAATAAGCTGTTTTCCTCCTGCCAATGTTTTGCGATCAGACATTTGTTATACAAAACATGTGACCTGTTAGGAAATTTTTAAAGGTTTTGGAAATAAAGAAACCTACTTGATATTGCAACAGTTTCCCCCAGCCCAGCTGTTTGAAATCACAGAACTGAAGATTGGCAGGGAATGAAATATTAGCTGCTTCCAAGGCATGTCTAAAATACATGTTAGAATCTGAAAGTGTACATCACTCAAGCAGAAATTCTTTAATGTATTTATTTAATTATGTTTGGAACCTGACCAGGCAAATATAGAGTGATTCATTTCCTTTCACTAAAAGGAAGGTGCTTGGAGGTGATTAAATGTGGAAAGCATAAAAATGAACTAGCTCTGTTCAGTTAAATGCATATACATTGGAATTATATATTTTAAAAAATCTCTGTCTGTCTGTCTCACACAGAAAAGAGAATTGGGTAGAAAAATAGAAGCCCTGGTTTTGTGGGGAAGCTAGGCAGGAAACTAAAGAGGTTCTTTCCCAATATAGAAGTGGAGAGTGTTTTGACTGAACTGGAAGATAGTCAAGCAATGCATTAATCCAAGTCTTCCCTTCCCTTCCCTTTCCATTTGTCCATTAATATTTCAGTTTGTTTTAAAGGATATTCCGGAACCAACATCAAGTTATCTGCAAAAATCTTTAACGTATACATTTCTTTTTTAATATTTATTCTCACAATGGCTCATCTTGTCTTATATCTCTATTTCAGTATTTCAAAAACCAAAATGAACAAGGGAAGACACACTGGACATTCCTTTTTGTATCTCTCACGGTTTTGTTAAATCTCCACGGACAAATATTTGTGTTTTCTGTAAAGTGTAAATCAACCGTACCCATTTATAAAGTTCTCTCCAAAATTTGTTTCTTCCAAAACCTTAAATAAGAAAGTCCATTTCAAATTGCCAAAGGACTTCTCCGCACATAAGAAAATCAATGCAACTTCTTTTTCATTAGGTTTCTCCAAGTATTCCAAAATGTCCAACTCTTTTCTAACATTGTCATTTAACTGTTTTTTAGGTAAATGCCCACATTAATCCTCATAAATATTTTCTTATTAAAGTCAAATGTTGCCTCTTTTCAGGTATTAGTGCTGTACTCTTTTCAATTCTGGCATTTTTCCTCCCTATAAAATAGAGTTCATTGTATTTTGTAAAATTTGTAGTCATTCCTCCTCAATATACTTTCAATAAGAACCTAACAATCCATCTTGGCCAGGCACACTTCCTGGTTTAATCTTATCCCTTAAAGTTATAGGTTAGTTCATAACCTTTGTTCCTGTATAATTCTCAGTAAAATTTGTTTTTTTAGATATTAATCAATTTTCTCTAGAAAGCTATCATTTACTTTATATAAGACTTTTCCCTGGTTCATTGGCAAATTTTGTTTTGCTTTTCATAATCCATTTTTATTTCATTTTTATTCCTGATAACAAAGGCAGTTGTTATTATAAAATTGTCTTTATGTATTCAATTCCTTTCTACTTATCCAAAATTGCTTGTATTTTCCCTTGACTTTTCTATTTGAGTTCACTACTATGTTATATAAAATAACTTTTAATAGAATTAGAAGTTATTTACAAAAAATTGTGTTTGACCTGATTTTACTTGCATCCCAAACTATTCTTAAATCAGTGCATTTACCTAAGTTCATTTAAAAAAATAATTTCTTTTTTTACAATCCTCTACTATTGCTTCTTTCTATAGCAACATTTCATTTAGTCTTCATCTAAAAGAACTAGAACTTCTTTTATAAACCAAACTCATAGAATTATGATGTGAAAATGTCTTTGGTAAATTACTTTAGAAACTTTAGTAGCCAAGTTCTTTGGATTCCATCATGTCTATTCTTGAAAAGAGTCTATGTCTTTCAAAAAAGTATGTGCATTCTTTTGAATTGCCAGTTTTCTGTCTCCATATATCAAACAGCCCTAAATCTCCATCAGATCAAAGACAACTTTTGGTAATTTGCCTTGTCTGATTTTAATATTTTTCTGTGAAGTCTTATCCAATTGTGGGGAGATCACTCCATTCCAATCCCCATTAAACACAAATTCTCATCAGAGAATCCTATTAATCTCCTCATAAATCATTTGTAGAGTAATACTTTGTCCTCGTTTGAGACATAAATACCCAATATCAAAGTCTTCGTCCCATGCAATTTAACCTCTACCCCAATAAATCTACCATGCTCATCAGTCAGAACAGTATACAAAATAACACAATTTCCTTTTTTTTAGTTCCTGCTGAAATAAATATTGCACCCAAATTTTAGCAAAATACTCATTTTTCTCAGTTTTGTCCTGACAGCTGATAATTTTCTGGGCTAATTCAAGGGGCTAGTTATTGACCATCAAGCTCTCTAAAGCTGTTCTTCAGATAGTATCTGTTTTCTTTCCACAGTTTGATAAGCAGGAAACGCTATGGATACCTGCCTCTAGAGTGATCAAGGAATGTGGGCACCTAGAAAATGGCATTCTCAGTTACCCCATCAATTTAAGAGTTTACCCGCTGACATCAGGCTAACCCCCAAACTTTTAGCTTTCAGGAAGCAGATAACAAATCATGATCATTTGCAAGGCTTTTGAGTTTCATGGAAGACAGCAGCCAATTTCCAAAGTTTTTAATGATTTGAATGTTTATGGAATTTAATGGATATTTTAATGTAATGTGCTATAATGTACTCCACAGTCGCAAGGAGGAAGGTTCTTTCCCAGGGGGTAAAGAGACAACATAATTTGGAATCTTTGATATGCAGGAAAAGGGCAAAAATGTATCCTGTACGGCAGTTTTTAGGTTATATGTAATAGTCATGGATATAGTTCTGTTAGTTGGCAAGATTCTGGTCCATGGGCAAGCAATGATAAAAAGTACTCTGAAATAACTCTTGGTCTAATTTTTGGTTCTTTGTGCCTGACGTGTAAGCTGTATAGAATTGTTTGAATAATTGTGATAAACAAATAAAGCAATTTTAATTAAGATTAAAAGATTAAAGCACAGAGCAATTTTGAAGGAAATTTTAAAAAGAGTTTAGAAGGGGTTGGAAAGGATTAAGTAAGTAGTTTGCTAAAGAACGAACAGAAGGTAATTATAAAAGTGATGAAGCAATTTGGGTTAAAATGAAGTGACAGAGTACTGAAAGGAATATTTTAGGAAATGACAGTGCTATGTGGTATGCTAAGGTCTGGAATTGAAAAGAATGCTATTCGTGTCGGTGCACAGGAAAAATAATGTGAGAATGTTGAAGGTGGTATAGCTAAAATAAAATATGCACTTGATTTACAAGTGAATGTGTGACTTTGTAATGTATATAAATATGACATCTGTGCCTGATAATTGGAATGATGCTGTTGTTTTTCTCTACACAAAGAGTAAAGTAGCAACACTTTGGAAAACCTACAGGGAATTAATCTTTAAATGTGTCAGAAAGGGTGTTAGAATTCTGATTGAAGGGGCACAAGAAGGGACAATGTACAGTATAAAATTGAGAAAGTGCAGTGCAACTTTCATGACTCTGAAAATCAGATTTTTTTTCTCTTCAAGCAAGTCTCTGAGAAATGCATATGTGCCAGAAAGAAGCTCTTGGTGGATTTGATTGTTTAGGGAATATGTATGATGAAGTGAACAGGCTTGCATTATGAGGTGTTTTATGGAAATACGGAATGGCAAGTTGGTGGCTGGATGCATTCAGAGCAAAGCGTGATGAATTAAAGCATGCATGAGAGAGGCATGTTAAGCTAATGGTTTCAATAATAAGCAGGGAGTGAGACAATGGTGTGTGCTGACTCCCTTGATAGTTTAATGGAATGATGGAGAAGTATATAGGGGCTTCTTGTTAGTGGTATGTAGGTGGGTGAGTGGGTGTATTTCTGTATACAAAAAAGGTGGTGCAGTTGGCTGACAGCCCAAATGATTTACGATGAATGGGTAGATTGTATAAAGCATCAAGGAACATCTAAAAACTAACTCACTGAACACCAAGATAGTTGTATTTGGCAAGACAAATATGGCAAGCAATTTATGCATACATAGTAAAAAAAAAAGCAGTCAATGCCTTTCTGTACCTTTGTAGAATGTTTACTAAAGAGGGTGGAAATGGATAGTGAAATGTTAAGAAGCTGTAAATCCTGATAGAAAGGTAGTAGATACAATGAAGACTCTCATAAAGAATTAATGTTTGTCGTAAGAAATGATGTACATAAGAGCATGCTTCTGCCCAATCTGTTATATGGAACTGAGAAGCAGGCATAACAAGACAAGATAAACATAAAAATAAAATGAATATAGTGGAAATGGAGTATTCAACAAATATGTGAAGATACAGGATCAAGAATAAATGGGTGTTAAATGAATATGGTTCAAAAGTTACCAATACCAAAAAGGTGTGTTACTCATACAGCAATAATAAATTTATGCAATCCTGAACGAAAAGTGAAGGGAAGGAAGGGAAAGACTTTTAGAGAGACCCTGACTGAGACAAGGAGAGGAGACAAATGAGGAATTAGTCTGGAGTCCCTTTGTGGGCAGAAGAGGGGAAATCTGACCTCCTCCTTTGAATGCTGTTGAACCTTAGCTAGTTTTGCACATGTGCAAACTTTCAATCTGAGAAAATTCCTGTGTATAGGCTTGAGCAATAAAACAGCTAACTGAACTCTTCTCATGTGGATCTGTTCTTTGTGCCTGGCAAAGACCGAGTAATTCATGGGGAAGTGGAGTTAACCAAATCCTTAAAAAAAAGAGAGAAATATGGGCAGAATTGTCTGACCAGGTGGGCGGAGACTCCTGCCACTGCCACTACCAGTTCACCCAATCGGTCCTGAGCCAGAAGCAAACCACCCTTGCCCACCCCTGCCTTTATCAAACAATGTCTTTTGGTGCGATGTAAGACACATGCCTTTTATGTATTGTGCCTCCCTTCCAGGGGACCCTACTCTCTTAACCTTTTGAAGGCTGAGAAAATCTCCCTCCCTCCAGGGACTGAACCAGGTTGTGAATTCAGTTCATTTGTTCATTCACAGTGTACATCAGTGGTGGGATTCAAAAGTTTACTACTGGTTCTGTGGGCATGGCTTGGTGGTCGTGGCTTGGTGAGCATGGCAAGGGAAGGATACTGCAAAATCCCCATTCCCTCCTGATCAGCTGGGACTCGGGAGACAGACAATAGATAGGGATGGGGCCAATCACAGGTGGTATTTACTGGTTTTCTGAACTACTCAAAATTTCTGCTACCGGTTCTCCAGAACTGGTCAGAACCTGCTGAATACCACATATTCAATTGCTGTGAGAATCACTGGTTAGATTATGATGGTCTTTAACTGGTGGGGGGAAGGTCATATTTTTAATATATTATAGGAAGTTGATTGATGTATTTAAATAATGAGATGCCTTTGTGATGTGAGATGTAAGAGATGCTCCAAGCACTGGAGAAATGATCCAGTGCAAGACTGGCAATATTCCTCATCCACCTCATGAGAATGACATTGACATTTGCTTCTCAGTTGGGGAAAAAATACGAAAGCTAAAAGAATTTTTAAAAATTCCCTGAAGAGCATTTGAGCAACAGTGCAATTCCATTTAAAAGTCATAAAATAAAAATGTTGCATCTCCATCTTTTATTCAGAGGGCGGGGAATCAGCTAATAAAATATTGGTTCGGAGGAAAAAACTTGTCACACCTTTTCTGATCACACAAATGCAGCAAGTGCTAAGCCACCCAAAAGCAGCTTCCTTCCTTCCTTCCTTTCTTTTTCCCAACAAAGACTCGGGAGAATTAGTTCTGTCGGGGCTGCAGCTCTCATGATGTATTGCTGCTCAGTCATGCATAAACTCTGGAAAGAGGATCACATGTTTCCCTTGACAGGAAGGAATGCTCCCTACCCCCCACTCCAAGGTTACCTTGTTTGAAAACATACAACTGAACACAGATGCTAATGAGAAAATAAATGCACAGTGCAACCTTGTGAAATAGGATTGCCAAGGCTGTCAGGCCACCCCGGCCAATGAATTCCAAGGAGCAGAATTCACTGTAGCTTCAAGCACGGAGCCTGCTAGAGACGAGCAGGCATCGATTATGTGCTTAGTTGTGAGTTATGTTCTGCGCTCTAGCTTAGGGAGAGGGGAGAATTCGATAGTTGCTGAATTTGAAAAAAGTATTGTTCTGCTTTCAGACAGTGAAAAGATTTATATGGAGGAAGTTTAATGGAGCTCAGGAATAGGTGGGTTTGGGGCTTGCTACTACGTACTAGCGTTTCATCCTCAGCAGTGCCAAAGAAGAGGTTCAAATGGTGATAGTGGAAGTGTATCCTGAGGATTTAGCATCAGGGCATCGCTGAGCACGCTATTTATTGATTTATTATTTTTATTGATTCATTTATGCACATTTATATTGTCACCTATTTGTACATGGCGACTCAAGGCAGCTTAGAGGAATATAAAAACCTCATATATAAAACAATAAACTAATAAAATAATAATAATCATAAAATAAAATAATATATTAATTTTCTTCCCTAGTTTACCATAGTCTGATAAGCAAGAGTGTGTGGCAAAACTTAAAAAAAAACTGTTTTAATTGATTGGGTTTGCAGCTATGAATGAAAAAAATTGATACATGTAACCATTAAAAAAAAAAAAGGCTTAGCTCTTTCATAAGACCTTAGCATCCAGAAGTTGGTGTTTGGGTGTGTGTCTTCTCTCTCTCTCTCTCTCTCTCTCTCTCTCTCTCTCTCTCTCTCTCTCGTGTGTATACATATACATATATGTATACTTATATACATACGCATATATATATACATACCATTCAATTGGCCTTTTTAGTAATATTCTTTGCATAAATAAGATGAAACAGCTGAGAACTGAAAGCTAACTTTATGCATGCAATCATACACATACACACATACACTCACACAAATAAATTAGAGTTCCTTTGCTGTGTCTGTGCCTGGCCTATCTCAAAGGGTGACAGTGCTTACTTCTGATCTATAGGAGTGTTGGAGTGGAAAGCTCCCTCCCCTGCTTTCAGAACTTGACAGTTCAAACGGAAGGTGTCACAGAAACAAACAGAAAACTGATGTCAGAAAAAGACCTAGTGGTTCATTGAGTCTGCCCTTTCAGTCTCTCTCTCTCTCTCTCTTCCCCCCTCTCTCTTCCCCCCCTCTCCCCCTCCCCTCTCCCTCCCATCCCCTCTTTTTCTTTAAAATTATTTTTAAAAGGTAAAAGTTCCCCTCACACATATGTGCTAGTTGTTACATTTTATTAATTCGTCTATAAAAATCTGAGCATAAAGATTCTTAAATTATTCAATTGGAATTATTCTGTCAAATTACAATTCTGTTTTTGAAATGATCTTCATTCCCTATTAGCATAATATCACGATCATTTGTTGATTACCAAACCAACCAATGGTTGTTTTTATAATACATTTTTGAAGGCTTGATAAAGGAGCGCTTACGTGTCTAGAAAATATGTTGAAGAAAAAATGGAAAATAACAATATTCCTTTTCCCCTAGAAATATGTTATGGTTAGGTTATTTGTTTTGTAGTAGTACAGTGAATACAAACTGCACATTTTATTTTGGAAGTTTGAAGGTACTTGCTTCCCTGCAGAACATTCAATCTGCATTTGCCTGACCAAATTCTCCCCATGGAGAATTTATATGAGTAATGCTGTAATGACAGCAGTACAGCTTGTAATAGACAGAATCATTAGAGCATCATTAGCAAGAAATTGCTCTTGCAATTAGTAATGATTTCCAGATTCACAGTCAAATATTCATGTTCTTCCCATTAAATTAATCTGATTTTGTCAAGAAAATGACAAAAAGTGTGGTGTGACGGAAAAAGAAACAATTCCACAATCACCACACTTTCTTCAGCTGATGTACTTTGAATACTTTGGGCTGAAAGAAGTGTCTTTCTGGATAAATCACAGTCAATGAGCTATATGGGCTGTCAAAACATCCAGGTTTGAGATGGATATTTGATTCTGTCCTATTTGACCTGATTCTGTGTGTAGTCTAAATGGAATCACACTCCTCAAAAATATTATAGTAGGAGAGAAATGATAACCAAGGACAGGACAGGAATTATTCTATCTGTCCTAAAAGCAATAATTTGATAATAGTCCAGCAGTATCAGAAACTGTGGAATTTGGAGAGGGGGCACATTAACTTCCATGGGGTCAGCTTCAGCAATGTAGAGCAGTTGATAATGACAGGCAAATCAGAGCTGCCATATGGCATAAAAATATAACAAGATGTCATACCAGTTTGAAACATTTGAAAGGCATACATGCGTCTGTTTGATAATACAAGATAAACCCAGGAGCTTTCAGGCACATAAATGCTATTCAAACATTACCCCTTGATAAAATCAATCCAAGTAAAAGCACAGGAAGGGAAACTGGTCTCTTTCTAAATCCTACATCTCTCAGGAGGTAGAGAGGTTAAATCTAATATACTTTGCGAACTTAATTCCTTCTTTATTTTTCTTCCAAACTGGAAAAAATGGAAGAGATACAGTATTTTATGCATCATGCCCTAAATTCAAGATAATTGTCATGGTAATGATGTTTTAAAACTGACCAGCCAATGTAAGGCTGTAATTTAAGATGATGAAAGGAGGATGAGTCAGTAGGGGTTATTGCCACTTTAAGAAGCTGTCTATAGGACGCCGTGAGAGGGCATATCTCTCTCTCTCCTTGTGTTCTATCTCCATTGTGGTTCCCCATATAGAGTAGAAGATTGATTGCTTGCCTGGTATTTGCCTAACACGTGTATGTATGTATGTATGTATGTATGTATGTATGTATGTATGTATGTATGTATGTATGTGTCTTGTATATAAACCACTGTTTGAAAGACAAAACCTCTGTGTACTGTATTTTGCTCCTGGGTTGTCTCAAAATAGTAGTCACGCTGTGTGCACCCTGACAGGAATAGACTCCCTGTGTTCAATCTCCTTTTTCCCTTAGTCCTTGTTTCTTTGTAAACAAGTAATTTCCAAAATATATGGGATTTTTGCTTTGCTACTAATTTCAGGTCATTAACTGACAATGTGTTACTCATTAATGGTCCTCTGGTTAACCAGCCATCTTCCAGATGTAGTTCCAGCTTTGCAAAGCAGCCTCTCTTCCTTCTAGTTTGAACCATTCCTGAAAAATCCATTCCTTATTTGCAGATTCCATTACCGGAATCCCAAAATCACTTTAGAAAAATTTTCTCCATTGCTGAATTTTTGCCTTCAGTGGGAGGTATTGCTGAGAATACTATCTGACCCCAGTATCCTTCTTACATCCTAAAGTCACTCCTGATATGTTGGAGATGATGCCTTATAGGGTCTTTTGGAAGGGTCTTTGAGTATCAAGTCTGTTTGTCAGTCTTTCTGTTACTTCTTGGATTTGGGCACCTGAAAGATACCCATTGAGAGGAATGATCTGGATGACAAACGGAGCTTTTAAAAAGGGGAGCTCTGCAATCATAACCTTCTTATTATAATTAGACCAAGACAGTTAGAACAATTCATCCATGGAACAACTTGCCTCCAGAAGTTGTAAATGCTCCAACACTGGAAGTTTTTAGAAGAGTTTGGAGAACCATTTGTGTGAAATGATAAAGGGTTTCCAGCCTAAGCAGGGAATTGGACTAGAAGAGTCCAAAGTCCCTTCCAACTCTGTTATTCTAAATCCTCTTGGTAATTAGCAATGAATCACTATCACTATTAATAGCAATAGCAGTTAGACTTATATACTGCTTCATAGGGCTTTCAGCCCTCTCTAAGCGGTTTACAGAGTCAGCATATTGCCCCCAACAATCCGGGTCCTCATTTTACCCTCTTCAGAAGGATGGAAGGCAAAGTCAACCCTGAGCCGGTGAGATTTGAACAGCCGAACTGCAGAACTGCAGTCAGCTAAAGTAGCCTGAGTGCTGCATTTAACCACTGCGCCACATTGGCTCAGTGGTTAAATGCCACTTGGATCAGGGGATGAGCTTCAAGTATGGTGACCTTTTCTTAGTCATTCAGGGTTATAAAAGCTTCATTGGTGGCTAGAGATGGGAATCTTGGTTTCATTTTGGTTCTTATTGTGATATTTTTTCAGCTGTCTTCATTATCATTTCTGATTAATGTGTATATGTGCACAAACAATACATGTACATTAATATAACTTCTAAATGCTTAGACTAGAAAGCTTGTATTATCAAATCTTTAAAAACCCACTAGTGTCCTGAAATCATTCTGGACAGAGATTGGACAGAATCAGATTTTATTTATTCATATATTTGTAACATGCAAAACCATATTGAGTGGCTTTGTTAGAAAAACAAGTCTTAATATGAATGCGTAAATAAATAAATTCAAAATATGCTTATTTGTGTGTTTATTGCATAGGTTTGTATACCACTCACAAGGAATGTAGAATAGTATACAGCAATATTTCAGCAGTAGTTCTCTCTTTGTAGCATAATCCCATAGCTTGGTCCTTCCTAACATACTACCCTCCATATACGTTTATTTATTTTCCTTAATATTTTGTAATCATATCCCCTATGTTTATTAAATAGCAGAATCTAGAAAGGGAGAGAAAATAATGCACAGACTGTCTATATTGATAATAATATTCCACAGAGGAATATTGATTCTTCAGCAAAGAAAATACTGTTTTCTCAGGTTATCACAGCTATGGACTAGCTGTGAAATATGAGCAATGAATTAGTAATCAGTTATATTAGGAAAAATATATAAAGGGATTTAGGCGGAAATTGCCTCAGCTTCTCTCTAGTTCATGACAGATATAGTACAGAGTTATTTTTGAAATCTTTTGATGTAGAAATGTGCTACTAGTTTGGATAGGTGAGTGCTATTCTATACTATTTTGACAATCTACTAATATTATTTTAGCTTGTTTTAGCCTGTAATAGAGAGGTGTTTGGATTAAAAAAAGAAAAAGAAAGCAAGACATTTTTTTAAAAAGTAGATATGTTCTTGGTACACCAAAACCTCCAAGAGATACAAATTCCCCAATGGGTGATGGTGCACTTTACTGTAAATGTGTATGGAATTATAACAAATTGTTAGATAAGGCATTAATAAATTTTTCAATACAGAGCAATAGACCATCCAAGCTATTAAGCATTATGGATAGTCCTTGTTTTGCAACTACTTTATACAGTGACTATTTGCAGGCACAATGAAATAGTTCTGTGGCCTGTCCCTGCCTTTGCAACTTTCACAAGTCGGTAAGCAAAGGAAAGTGGAAGTAAGATCATCAGCACACTTGTGGTTTTACTTAGTGACTGCTTTGCTTAATGACTGAGTTGCAGGTCCCAGATGTGATGACCAAATGATGGTGACATGAATTGAACAATCTGAGTAAAATTATAACAGCAAACTGGAACTATTAAGTTCAATGAACCAATATAAAATCAGAAAGAAAAGAACAGTTTCAGAATTTGTAGATGGTAATAACATCTAATGTCTTTCTTATGTGAAGGAACATTTTGGTCTTCTTTGGAACAGTTTTGATCTCCATGATTTAAAAAGCATGTTGAAACTCTAGCAAGAGTGCAGAGAATAGCAACAAAGATGATTAGGGGACTGGAGGCTAAAACATGTAAAGAACCATTACTGGATTTGGGTATGTCTAGTCTGATAAAAAGAAGGACTAGGGAGAGACATGATAGCAGTGTTCCAATATCTTAAGAGGCTGCCACAAAGAAGAGGGAGTCAAGCTATTCTCCAAAGCACCTGGAAGCAGGACGAGAAGCAATGGGTGGAAACTAATCAAAGAGAGAAGCAACTTAGAACTGAGGAGAAATTTCCTGACAGAACAATTAATCAGTGGAACAACTTGTCTCCAGAAGTTGTGAATGCCACAACACTGGAAGTTTTTAAGAACATATTTGATAACCATTTGTCTCAATTGGTGTAGGGTTTCCTGCGTAAGCAGGAGGTTGGACTAGAAGACCTTCAAGGTCCCTTCCAACTCTGTTATTCTATATACATCACAACTATAGCTATAAATAAATATTCTATTATAAAGTTTTCATATTAGCTTTTTCACCTTTCTTCTCAGAGGGAAAAAGATCATATTCAGGCAAAGTGATTCATGAACACAAACTCTTCCAGGCACTTTACTCTCTGTGTTAGTTTCCTGTCCAGCCGCTCAATATAATTGGCATTGATTGATGGATATAGAAGAGTTTTACTTTAAAGATTTCAGGCCTAGATATCTTTATCTAGGGAATAAGCTAATATTTTCCACATATAGGAATATCGTGAATTAAATCTGGAAGAAAGAGGCAATTGCTTTACATAAATCTTAATGGGACCTTGGTAAAAGTTGTTATTTGTAAAGTATTGTTACAGACTGAAAGACATATGGAGAAGTATCTCAAACATATTCTCCATCTTACTCACAGCCCAAGATTATGCAGGTTTTATACAAGAGTTCAAATTTAGGAACAGAGCATTCACTACAGTATGTAGATGATAGCAACATACCAAATATTTTGTGTTCAGCTTTCTAGAACTTTAAGAAGATTTAAGTAAACATAAGGAAAAAAAATAGAAAAGGGAGCTCTTATATGAAGGGCATATTGAGATAATAAGAATGTATAAACTATTTGCAGGTAAAGAACTATTACTTGGCAATGTAGCTAAAACTGATTTAAAGCCACAACCTTAAATCTACCTAGCCAAAAAATGCTTTCTCCAATTTGTTACAAGAGTATCTCTAGAATTCAGAGATGCTCCACAGCCTTTTTCACAAAATACAAATTGTGTGTAGTTACAGGTTCTGTCTAAAAGCCAATGTGGCCTGCTCAGAAGGAAGGTGAAAGACAGCCAAGGTGAAAGAACTAAGGAACAGAACTATAGAGGTTAATGGAGAAAACACTCAACAGTAGCTTTCTTGTAAATGAGTGTTTGTGACTAATCACACACCAAACATGGCAGCCACTCTGTGACCAGATAACCATTCCATGACAGTAATCCATTACAGGGTCCTGAAATTTCCAATGTGCCAGCCTGCCCCCCAAAGTGGTGTTTTTGTTTTAAAAATATTATATTTCAAAACTTCATATTCTTTCTAATGTTCATTTGCATTGCAGAGGTGGATTTGTTATTTGTGAATCATGAAACTTAATATTTATCTATTAAAAATGATTGGGACAGTTTTTGGTTCTAATCAGGACATATTGAGCCATGATTGAGTTAATATAATTCCTTTTGTTAGTTTTACTGCAGCTGGATGGAGGCTTTTGATTTTTTGACTTCAGAGGTTTTAGCATTTGCTGTGTATGTGCTTTTCATGCTTTTCATGCTTTTTTTTTTTAGTTTTACTAAAGAGCAGCAAACATCAGTGCCAGCTTTGAAGCTGAATTCTGGGATTCTTTTGGAAGATGTGGTGGACTGATATTTTGTTCCAATGAAGAGAAGTAAGATAGTACATTATTTAGATGTTGATGGCCAGTTCATGTTTGTGTTTTTGATACTTAAAAGGGTTTCTAATTTGGAATTATCTGCCAGCTTTGCCTTTGAGTGCAAAATTATTAGGCTGTGAAAATGTTATGAATGATACATGCATTTAAAACCAGCCAAAATGATTCAGTTTGAACAACCCAAAATTTATGCACTCATAGGTTTTACCAACAAAAGTGCTTGAGACAAAGTTGAAAAGATTTAAGAACATGGGTGGTTAAAGAAATGGGTGGATAATTCTTCAGCCATTGGAACATTAGGATTTTCTACAGTTTTGAAGGAACCCTCAGATAATTCATTACATTGAACTGAACCAAGAGCTGGATTAGATGACTTTTACAATTCCTTCCAACTCTATGATTCTGTGAGTTAATTGGAGTTGAGTTAGGCCAAGTCATCCATCCTGAACTCTTTGCTTCTTGAGCCATGAGCGTCAGTGTCACAAACAGAAAGCTTACTTGGATGCTTACTGTACTTAGAAACTGAGCATTCAATCCTCTTTCTTGCCCTTTGGGTATTGTAGGAAGAAAAATCTGGTTCAGTTCCAAGCTGGGAGAAAGGCACTAGAAATAAAATGGAGGCTGTCTGCAAGGAAAGAAGGTTTATTTGTTTTCCAGAAACTTCAGTGACAGTAGCAGTGTTTCTGGGGTGACTGACAAAGTGGCTGAGTGAGTGGATGGATCTTTACAGGTTTATGGGGTTTTGTGATTGAGATGCTCCAGACAATTGTGCAAAGTCCTTGTGTCTTTTACTATTCTAATAGTGGTGGGTTAATCCTATTATGTCATAAAAGCCATGTCCTGTCCTTAGAATTTTTTTTTGGGGGGGGAGGGAATGTAAGTCTTAATCCCATCAGCTGGAGCTGGGGCTGAAGGTGTTTTGTTTATGAATAGATTGGTCCAATCTTTCTGAATGGATATAAAATCTGCATTCCTAAAGGTCCACCTCTTCAGGCTTCTTAGTTTGAAGCTGTTTTCCTATGGTAGTAAGACAGGGGCTGCTTTCTGCCTTTGTTGGTTTTTCTCCAGTTCTCCTTTGGGAAAATAGTCTGTCCTGCCTATTCAATAATATTAAAAATAAAGAATATTTTAGTCTGGGGAGGGAGCAGAGGTGGGTTCCTACCAGTTCGCACCAGTTCGGTAGAACCGGTTCGTCAAATCTACCGAACCAGTTAGAAGAGGTTCCACCAGAAAGCAGGCCACACCTACAGAAGAGTTTCCAAAAAATTTTGAAACCCACCATTGACACACACACACACAAACAAACATACACACACACACACACACAGACTCACACAGAGAGAGAAAGAGAAAGAGAAAGAAAGGAAGAAAGAAAAAAAGAAAAAAGAAAGAAAAAGTGAGAGAGAGATAAAAAAGGAAAAAGGGACAGAGAGACAAAAGGAAGGAAAGAAAGAGAGAGAGAGAGAGAGAGAAAGAAAGAAAGAAAGAAAGAAAGAAAGAAAGAAAGAAAGAAAGAAAGAAAACACATGGCTGGCAAGCCACTCCCACCAGGTCACATGGCCGGCAAGTCACTCCCACAAAGGAGGCCACACCCACAGAGTAGGTTCGAAAATTTTTGGAAACCTACCACTGGGAGGGAGGGATACTTACAATATCATAGTGCTTTCAAAGGTATAATTTCCCAACTAGCCAATTCTCTTTTTAAAAAAAATATCAACCCAAAACACAACAACACCCCAAACAATATACCAGCCTCCATTCAATCCATTGGATAGGGAAGCCTGCTTTAGAGAGATGGTCTAAATCAATTGGCCTCAGCTAACTATTATTGATTTCTCCCTGAGGATCGTTTTGCTGTGTGCTGACAAGTTTTATACTAGGAGACAAGGAATCAACTCATCTTACAGCTCAGTGCCTATTGGGTTGTAATACAAAAGGGCAGGAAAGGACAAACATATATACATTTTGTCACTAGAATGAATTTCCACTGGAATGAATTTCCATGAATTCTCATGGGGAAAAAGGGCTTGATGGAATGAAATGTTGCCATGCTTCCTTGAAAAGAAAAGCTCAATGTCCTTTAATTTGGATGGTGTGGGAGAGGGAGATGACTAAAGTGATTAACCGATGAGATTGAGAAATTTAGAGATATATTGTTTACACTGAGCAGAACCCCAGAGTCTCCTATGACGAAAGGCCGTCTGGAAATATGCTAAATAAATTAGTGCATGAAAAGTTGCTACAGTTCTGACAGAAAATGTACAGGTAGAAGAGTTTGAGTTTTGGAACTGGGTTGAGGAAAGCCAGATCTAAAGTCAACCTTGACCTGTCGGGAGGATAAAAGAGAGGTGGAAAAATGTATTGATTGATTTTATTTTAGAGAATTTATATAGCCACTTACTCACTCGCAAGTATCTGTCTTGATCTCCAGGAAGGACAGTGATAAATAAGTGACATATGAGAAATAAGCAAATTAATGAAAATAAGTTAATACATTTATGATATTTCTAGTTGGACTTGCAAGGGCCCTTGGCTACGGTTATCAATGCTGCACAATGCTTTGGATCTGAGTCTTTCTGGAAAGAGCAGTTAACAAAATCTCAGAAAAGAATCTTTAAAGGGGTACGCAAAGGTGTTTTGTTTGTGTTCCCCTGTGCTTTAAAACCTTGACCCGACAAAAGCGCGCACGACAAAAGCATGCCGACAAAATCGTGTCGCTAAAACCGCGATGTCATCAACGCACCAACAACAGCATGCTAACAACAGCGCATCGACAGAAGGGCGATTTAAGGGTGATTTAAGTTAAGGTAAGGGTTAGGTTTAGGGTTAGGGTTAGGGTTAGGCTTAGGGTTAGGATTAGCGTTACATTTAGGGTTAGGGTTATCGTTACGTTTAGGGTTAGGTTTAGGTTTATGGTTAGGTTTACAGCACGCTTCTGTAGGTGCGCTGTTGTCGGCACGACTCAGCGCTCATTCGTCGACGCGGTTTAGAACTCATGGTTTTGTCACCGCAGTTTAGTCGGGCGCGCTTTTGTCGCTCGCCCTTTTGTCGGTGAACCCTTTAAAATGCTTGTCCTGTTTAACATGCAAGGATCTGCTGATAATTGCTCTATGAGATGGAAATTGAGTTCTACTCCTAAACTTTCCACAAACGATTCCATGCAATGAAATGCCTTGAGCTTTTTGATACAGTGCCCAAAGTGTTTTTTTCCAAAAGGCAACTGGACTTTCTTGGTTTTTCTCTTTGAAAATGTTTCCCTTCTCATCCAAGAAGCTTCTTCAGTTCTTGGATAAGAAGCGTAACATTTACAAAGAAAAAAAAAGCGAGAAAATCCAGTTGCCTTTTGGAAAAAGCACCTTTAGGATAACTATGAGCTGGATGATTGAGAATATCCACAGAACTTTCTGATACAGATTTGAAACTGGACACTGGAGCATTTATGGGTAAAGTAGCATGGATGCATTAAGTCACATAGATGAAAAGTTTGTTTACCTGTCCCAAGAAATTAATTTTCATTGAATTTGCAGTTTCTCCTCCTGGTTCTTTTGCTTTGTGGTTATTTATTGGAATGATATTACCAACATCTTCAGGCAAAGAATGATTTTTAAGAACCCAATGAGCCATTTGACAAATTGCTCTGTTAGTGTGAAATATTTCAATCTGACATACATTGTCATTCTAGATATTTCTTTCTGCATGTACATCAGGGCAGCTTGCAAAGAAAGAAACGGATTCTTGTTCCATTTTTTTCCTAGGCCAGACTGAAAACAGAAAAAAAAATAGTTTCACTAACTTTTGCTGGATATTTATGGCTAGGTAAATCTCTGTCATTAGTCACAACTCAATTCATTCACCTTCATGCTTAAATCCATTTATTTTAATGGCAAGTATGGTATATAGTCATTCAATTACTATCTACAAAGAATACAGATAAATAAGGTTTGAGTTAATAACACTGGGCATATGGCAGTTAAAATAAGCTCTTTTAAGTTCATTGATTTCATTGAAAAACAGTTAAAATTGCATTAACTCCCAGTGAAAGGCACAAGTGTTAAATGTCCCAAACCAATAGACTGCATAAACAATCATCTAGTTACTTATTTTATTATATAGTTAGTTAGATACCAAGCTGTAATACAATATAGTCTTAACGGTAGACAAGCTTAACATATACTTAAAGATATTAATTTAATGTAAAATAGACAATGTACTGCAAAAATTTACTGACTTAAAATAAGTACCTTCCCAAGTACAAAATTACTGGTCTGCAAGTACATAACCCATTCCTGTATCACCTCGGAAATAAACTAACTTAAATTAGTTTAAACATAAATGATTAACCACTGCATGGAAAGAATTCCATAGTACAACATGATTTTTCTCTGTAGGATCCATAGGTATAGTATTTCCATAGAAGCTGATTGCTCTGTTTCTTGTATGATAAAGATAGAAATTACTTGACATAGATCAGTTTTGCTATTCTTGTTTCTGTTTCATTCCACCATGAAGAAATTTTGCTTCTGTTCATTTCTTGATTGGAGAAGAAATGTCAAAGGACAAAAAAACAATATTCATTTTTCACCATGAAATTGTAAAAAAAGCAAGCAAGAGAAACACAGAAGAAAACACACAAACAAACAGACAGTTACCGGTATTTGGAATCAATCTATTCTGAAATTAAATGGCAGGATATTAGAGAGAGAGATAAAGATAAAATAAAGGTAAATGAATTACTAAATAATTTGAAGCATCAGTTGTAAGTTCTTAAAAACATTCACTTTCCAAAGCAATCAGTCACTGATTAAACAAAACTCACAGGCAGGGAGGTGTGACTCTTCCTGAATCCAATGTAGCTGAAGATTCATGAGTCAAAGAAACACCCCCTACGTGGTGATGGAATCAGTGTTTAGATCTGACTAGCTTAATTTGATCCAAATAATAGTGATTAATATTTACTTTTTAACTGTGAGTTGGAGTTCATATTTTCCAGAACTAACTTTGGCCTAGAAAGACACTGCAAATTAAAATGGACAAATCACTAGATGTTTCTAATTAAGATTGTGAAGACTTTTAAGTCCTCAGAAATGATTTCCTTTAGAGGAAACCTACTTGGATTTTCTCCTCCCAAGCTGAATTCAACCTACTAACCATGTATGACAGTTTGTAAAACACTTTGTAAACTTCCTGGTATTGTTTTTCCTTGAGGCCATAAAAGCAAGGCACTCAACAGCACCATCACATATGGTGTGCCCCACTTGTGCCATTTATTCCTCTTTACATGCTAAATTAGGCCAATGAAATATGAACATATCCATCAGGATGTTGTAATATATAAAGTGATCGTTATTTTTCGGTCTGGAACAAGTTGCTTCAGCCAACTCGCCATGGCAAACTTGCAGCGGGACAACTTGTTGCAGACATCTCACTGTGGGACAACAATGTGAGATAACTGTATTCTAGACCCTTTTTCTCTTAATATTATTAGTAATATAACAGTGGTGGGATCCAAATAATTTAACAACCGGTTCTCTGCCCTAATGATTTCTTCCAACAACCAGTTCACCAAACTGCTTAGAAAGTTTACAACCGGTTCTCCCGAAGTGGTGCGAACTGGCTGAATCCCACCACTGTAATATAATTAATACTGTTATTATTAATAATATTACAGTTATGTAACAATAATTTGTCCTGCAGTGAGTTGACGTTGGCAAGTTGTCCCATTCCGATTATTTTCATTTTATCAAGTGAAGTAGAACAGTGTGAACGATATGTATTAAAAGTTTTTCTTGACCCATTTAATTTTGGGTATGTCTGAATATGTACCTACACTGCTTTACTAAACAACCTGTATCTGCAGATTGAATGTGGCCAGGTGGCCTCACAACAATAGATCATGCTATTTATTGAAATTACTCGAACAACAAAATCAGATGTCTTGGTTAATGTTTCACATTTCTTTTCCCTTTAGCTACATCATATCTAATGTGGTCATTAATGAAAGCTGGCTTCTTGGAAAATGTGTGATATGTATCACTGAATATGATATTAGCACAACATGAAACTAGTGGGGAAAATCTTTCAAAACTCTGAAGTGGAATGAAATCAATAAATTAATGATACTTAACTAATATTGTTTTTTAATCAAATGTCTAGGAGCAAATATTGCAGTATTCAAGGTAACACTAATCTACACCAGATGTAGGTGATCCTGGTGCATAAGCCTATGTTATATCCAAAGTATAGTATTTTTGATAGAAGGATGGGTTTGGAGCCTAGAATTCTTCTATGCCCTTTGATCCCAAGGGAGAAAGTAATGATAAATCAATTGAATATGTGTGAATTGTTAAAACTTCTGTCTGCTTTATTATGATTGCTCAGTGCTTTTATTCCACAGATTTTTTAAAGTGACAGATAATTTCAAAACCATTTATTTTTCCTTCCCATTAGAACCCTACTATGTATTCTCACCTAATTTGTAAAACTGTTAAAGTAAATTGCCCAAGAATCATTACAAAAATGAAAATAGCCTTTCTTTTATTCTTTAGAATAAAATTTTCCTTGCTCTTAGAGCAAATTATCCTAATATAAATTCTTTTTAAATGTATTGCTGTTTGTATATAACTTTCAGTGGTATACATTATTTGGCCTTTTAAAAAAAATCAAGAAAATATGTATTCGATTAGACTTTTGCAAATCAAGTCCAGACTTTGGAGTAATCAAATTTAGAATTCTCTTACATCACCAACCATTCTTCTCTGCCTTCCTGATAATTCCTAATTACCCAGCTTAGGAATTAAATATTATTATGCATATTATGTCAACTATCTTACAGGAAAACTGAATAGATTGAAAAATAATGTAATTACTAACTTTTATTTTGGGTTATTGGTTCAATGGGAACCAATGTAGATTCTGTAAATTCACCAATCAGACAGAATAGAGGAGGAAGAGACCTTGGAGGTCTTCTAGTCCAGCCCCCTGCTCAAGCAGGGACAAGTGACTGTCCAATAATGTTCCTTTTTAAAGATCTAAAGGAGTGTCTTTTCCCATATGTCTCTGGACCTTAGAATCTTTTAACAAAGTTCTCCTTCAGCTTCTCTTACCAAAGAGATGAGATTTTGCTTTGCAAGTGTCTCTTCTGGGGTGGTACCCTATTTATGCAATGCGTTTCCCAAAGTTCCACTGGCACTCACATCACCATAATGTTGTCACTAGGAGAAAATATTTTTTTATTTTATGCAAAAAAAAAATATTTTTTATATTTTATTTTAATGGTATTGTAATCATATTGATTTAGAGTTTGATGACAATCTTGCTGCTGCCTAGTTGTGTGTGTGTGTTTTTTTAAATGGATTAGAATGTCATGGTTCTGAGTAATACTCCCAATCAATTCAAGACTCTGAGGCTGTGGCTTTCTCAAAAATCCTGTTTATTGGATACATCATATCGGCATGTTCAAATATGAAACCAACACTGAATGATTCCTGCACTTTGGTATAATTAAAGAATAGATACTGGCCACCCTGCTCGTGTCACAGGTCATGTTAGCCAACCAAGCAGGTGATGAACCTTTCAGCATTCCCTCCTGCCATTGTTGGGCTTGTTGATGTGGCCTTGGTTCTCAGAAGCCTTATTGTTGTTATGTCTTGCACATTAGAGGAAAACATTCCACATTCCATAAGTCCCCCTCCCCCCATAAGCATGGCAACTAAGAAACAAAGCAAGGAAAATATAACTTCAGCTAGAGTCATTTCGAGAGTTGACATAGCTCTCAGACAAGAGGTTCCATAATACTTTACTTCCTACCATCTGAGGAGATATGCATACAGGGGGAGGCACA
The DNA here is from genome assembly GCF_009769535.1 of Thamnophis elegans. Lineage (NCBI taxonomy): Eukaryota > Metazoa > Chordata > Lepidosauria > Squamata > Natricidae > Thamnophis > Thamnophis elegans. Next base: position 88,915,939 of record NC_045542.1, read on the forward strand.
TATTCACACATTCTCCTATGATATTTTTGTGGTTTACCGCTTCAAAGAAAGCAGTGTATGACTGCTTTCATTCTCATTGGAACTCAGCAAGTGTATATGTACATGTCCATTTTTATTACTTTTATAATTAATTGTAGATTTTCCTGTCAGTCAGTTCATGAGAAAAATACAGCAGGAATATTTTTCTTTGTTTTGGTGATATAATTTAATAATTATTTAGCTTATTTCTTTGGCTAATATATATTTTTCTAAAGTATGTTTCTGGTCAATTTTGGGGATACCTTTAAAATCTGGAATAACATTTTTGAAAAAGGAACCTGATTTTTAGAGCTACATTTCTTTATCTCTGTTATAGTTCATTTAAAGCTGGAGAAAATCTAGTGTTTTCTTTGCAATGTAGAGTTTGTGGGTGACTCATTTTCTCATGGATAGGAATTTTTAATTCGCCTCATTTCCCAGCTCCTTGACTATCTCTCTCTCTCTCTCCCTACTGCCAATATTTTATTACTTCACCTTGGGGGTTTAATGACCTTCCACCTCATTGCTTCTCACAGAAACATGGAGGAGACCTGAACTAGGAATCAATTTTATTTGTGAACTGATTTGGATGAATTGTGTGTGTGTGTTTTTTTAATGACTCCCAGGATTTAGAGAGACTCAGGAAGCAAAGCCCTGACAGAATATTTTTCACATTCTCTACCACTCACCCTGGGGCCAGTCTGTTTGTAGAGACCAGCATACTGATCTCTACATGTTCTCAAGCAAAAGTGGGTTGCTATCGGTTCAGGCCAGTTCAGGTAAACCATTAGTGAAAATTGTGACTGGGTTGCGGTACCAGTAGGGACAACAGGCTGGCCACACCCCTGAACTGATTCTCTGGTTACTCATGTCATTGCCAGCATGGTTTTTACTCTGTTTTTAATGTTCTGTGCATGCACAGAACAATTTTTCGGCAACTGCGCATGCACGCTCAAAACAGCGTGCTCAGCGAACCAGCAGTAACACCAGCAGCAACCCACCCCTATACTCAAGGTTTCCAGGCCAGTAGAAGTGAAAATGGTGGCAGGCTGGCTTGAAATCACTTTAGAGAGCCTGAGCAGGGGAAGCAGGGATGGTTGGAAGCAAGCCGAGAGTGGCAGCTATAAGTCAGGCTACCTTGAGCACCTGGGACATTGCATATGGATATAATTCAGAACATTTGACTAACCCAGTGTTTTCCAAATGTTTTCCTTCATTATCCCAAACCATTTATCAGAAAGTCCCTTTTACCTTATGTAAGTAAAACACTATAAATCAATTTAAATGTCCCTGTTGTGATTGGGTAAGGGGTTCATGTGTCATTACTCTAAGAAAAATAACTTTTTGCCCTAATTTGGATAACTTACCCAGATTTGGGAAGTACTGGACTAATCAAACCAAGGCCATCTGTTGCAGTTGCATCTCTGCTGATCTGAATTCCCCGGAGTCAGAAGCAAGCTGTTGAGCTGTTGATTCACATGGGCTCCCCCTCTGTTAGCTGATTTATTTAGAGCCTGTTCTCTCAGCTTGAGGGACAGTGTTTTCCCATTATTCTATGAAAGGACATGTTAAATAAAGCCATAGTAAGCTCACATTAAAATACTGCAGTAATAATAACAACAGCCAAGAAATTATTATGCAATGTAGAACTATTTCTTCATTACAGGGTTCTAAGCTATGTTCATTTTCAAAAAACTATTATTTCAATAGGAAATAGAAAACTTGGTCCTGAGAGTTTTTTACCGTACCTTTTTACTCAGAAAGAACTCAGTTGCTTTTTACTGAGTATTTATAGGTAGGAATATTCATTCCTGAAGGCTATTTCTCCTCTAGATTTAGTGCACAGAATAAGTGAAATAAGTGGAGTATGATGGAAGGCTGTTTGAGAGATATCAATTTTTCCCATTTTCATACCCTTATGGATATATTAAACTTCTACACCCATAATTTCTAACAGACAAGGCCCACAGCTATGCCAGCTTGGAATTGGTGAACCCATCTGAAGATCTCAGACTAATTAATGTTGCAGTATAGTAATTCATCAGTTTTAATTATGAATTAATAATTTCCCTTTCTGCTACATCAAAAATTGCAATTGGAAGAGCTTTTAGAATGTCTCTGAAAAGTTCACACAAGACTTTGGGGATGCTGCATGGAATTGTGGGATGTGATTCAAAAGAGGCATGATCAGCATATGCTGTTATATAGTATATCCTCATTCTAATCTTTGCAAAGTAACTTTATGCATAAGGAGAAATTGACTTTTTAAAAACAATGTTGCAGAATTTTGTAAATCAAATTATTTGCAGCACATAGAGCAGAGGTGTCAAAATCACATCGTCACAGCGGTGGGACATGACGAATCGGGACTTTCCCCCCCCTTTGCTAAACCGGGTGGAGCCAGGGCAGGGTAGGGCCAGTGATGCATCCAGCCCACGGGCCACAAGTTTGACACCCCTGACATAGAGGATCAGAATGTAAAATCTCAATTTTTTTACAAAATAAGTTCAAATTAGAAACTGATTATGAAAATATCGGTTTAATACTGACAACAATTTATCTTCAAAATATCAGTTTCATGTTTTGTATAGCTTGTAATTCTAGAAATATTTTCATACTGGGCTTTGGAGACTCTAAGATTTGAATAAGGAATTTAACTGAAAACTGTAGCATTTGTATGATTTTTTTTGTTTCAGGAACAGAAGATTTAGTAAAGTCCAATTTTCAGCATCAGTAATTTAAAATTATTTATTAGGACTGGATAGAAGTATAAATATTTATAGATCATTAACAAAGTTTGAAAATATGTTATTTGGCACTGAGAAAGCACCAGAAAAAGAATTGATATTAAAAATGTATGATTATTTCAGGATTAAGCTCCACTGGTTATATGTTCATAAAAAGGATGAATAATTCAATTTCAACTTATCATACAGAACCTTCCCAAAATTTATATAACTTGTTTTAAAAAAATCTTTTAAGATCCTCATATTTACTGAAATGATGTATTATATTCCAATTCATTTCCATTTGGAGATTGCCAAAATGCATTGATTTACATCATCCTTGGAGGGAAAACCTCCCTCAATTACTTCACATGACAAAAATATAGGCAATAGAATTGACCAAAAAAAAAGCCATCTTATTGTAAAAGCTCCCATTTATACAATTGTAGTTGGCATACATCCATTTAAAAATAGGCAAAACCAAGGATGTGCACTGTGTTTGTGTGCAAATTAAAACAAATCAAGGTGAGGTTACAACATTAAGACCAAAGCCTTCTGTTTTTCATGTGTGTAGTATGTGTAATGCATGTAAAAAAGCCAGCTGGAGTTCAATCAGAGTCACAATTTTTTTTACAATTGGCCCAATGATTCATCTTAACAAAGCCAATCAGGTTTTTAATGGCCTTTAAAGTAGAGAGTGCCTTGGGCACGGCAACAAGAATGGCATCACCACCATAAACAATAATTGATGAACAAATTAGAAGACTACAACCAGGAATCCAAGATTGGGAAGACACATTTGTTCTCAGGTATGCACCACTGTAGTTGCAAGACATAAAAACAGCAAGATTAGATAGCAGCAATAAGAATAACTTTTGTGGGAGGCACACAATTATTACATATTTATTATATTGTAATGATTTCATGTTAAATGCTGCTGACGGAAAGCCAATAATTGTAGGTCAATACTTCATTTATTTTGTACGTGGACAAAATATGCAATTGTCTTCTATCCTGGGAACACTGAATCAGTAAAACAATCTTTGCCATGCTTCTCAATGTTAATATATCAAAAATAATCCTAAGAAAAAAGTCCATTAGGTACACATGGCAGGAAGGCTGAAATAGGCTGTCATGAAAGACAGGCGATTGTAGAAGGTTTTTAATCAGCAAAAGTCTAAAGAGCTTAAATCTTAATGAGCTAATTTGCATACCACACCGGCACAAAGCTACATTATAACCGAGTGCAATGGGTGAACATTGTGATTTGTAACCATGGTTCAGGATTTAGCTTACTGTACAAACCAAACTGCCATGGTTTGAGCAACAAAGCATATTTAAATATGACTTAGTGTGATGCATGCTATTAACTTATTTCCAGTATTTCCATAGTATAAGGTTTCGTGTGTTTAGAGGATACCTTGTATTTTTTGCTTGCTGAACTTTCCGAATAAGTAAGGGTAATACTGTAACGATGAAATGTACACATACATAAATATTAAGTTTCTAATTAAATTTCCAACTGTAGACTCTGTAATTAAGTAATTGATATGTATAAGAACAAATAGTTTGTTCAGCTAAATGTAATTGAACCCCAGTGAAGCATATACAGTATTTAACTTTTCTCTTCTGACATTGAAATAACATTTAACATTTGTGAATTAGAAGTTTTTAATCTCAAGATATATGGATATGAGAAGAAAAATGAAGCTCACCCCCAAATAAATTATGACAACTACTACAATACATTGTGAAAAGAAAGGGAAATTGTTTGGAAGAATCAATTGTACCAGAAAATGTGCAATATTTTTAAGGCATTTAAAATAATAGATTGGTTCATTTTTGGTGAGCAGTGCCTTTGGAAACATTGATAAAAGATTTTTTTAACAAAATGATTAGACTGATATGGCCTTTATGACCCCTAGAAACTTTGGCCTAAAGCAGTGGTTCCCAAACTTGGCAACTTTAAGACTTGTGGACTTCAAGTCTTAAAGTTGCCAAGTTTGGGAACCACTGGCCTAAAGTGTGGTACTTGACATTTCCTGAAGTTTCCTGATCTTCTTGCTTGTCTTCTTAAGAAATACAGTATATAGAGAGAAACAGAATTGTCTGATTCTGAATTAGATCGTTCTCTCCCCCAAATTATGGTGTATACTATTACTCAAGTATCTTCTAAACATGGGCTAGAGGGCAGTAGTTCCACTACCACAAGAGAAATTGAGGTTATACTTCAGAAAAAAAACACGGATTCCTTTTGTCTTGAATTTATGTAGCTATTGTCTTATGTAATGCTGGATTCTATCATAAGTGATATTGGACAAGAACAATGAATGATTATTCCAGCTTATTCTGTAGAACAGAAAGTGAATGTTTATATAGTTCACCAGGACTTGCATTTGAGGAATAGATTTTTATTTCCCTGAGTGACATCCTTTTTCAACAATTTAAAATGTGTTTAACCATTTTCAATAATGACAATAGTTTGCAGTAAGGACAGCTGTTGGAAAGGACAATCACAATGTTTTTCCTTACAAAGCATGCTTTGTATGGAAAAAGTTCTAGAGTCAGGTCTTGGCATCTGATTGAAGAACCACTGCCAATCAATAGTGACAACACTGAGTCAGATGAAGCAAGAGTCTCATGAAAGATAGGGTTGGTCTCTTTTATTGTTAGGTACTATAATGTCCAGGAATATTGATTCAAGGGACAGACAGATATTGGCTTTAGTTGGTAGAATTCATACCATCACTATGTATAAATATCTTTATCATCTTGCTCTTTCGTATATCAACCTATCATCTATTTACGCATATATACCAAAGTATTATGCCTGGTTAAAAAAATAAGTGCCAAGATCAGATTTTAAACAGAGGAAACTACCACCGGTCCTCCTAAATCTGAAGGGTATCTGTCAGTGCTGCAGTTCTTCAAAATAAATAAAACTTTTCCATAGCCAAGCAGGAAATATAATTTCAGAATTGAAAGAGTGATGCATTATATGGTCCTGAGCCAAGAGCTTAAATCAAAAACACCATGAATGGCAAAAATGCAGAACACAGATTCTCATTCTAACTTTGGAAGAAGCCAAAATAAATTTTGTTAAGAAGATTCTTTAAAATCACAAATAAAATCCCTCCAAAAGTAATATTTGCCTTTCCAGAAACAGTGAATGAAAGCTAATGGCTGCTAAGTGCTTCAGCTAATCCGCTGCGGTACCTTGTGGCATTTGAATTTTGTCTATTGGCACATAAATAATAATGCGGAATAAATTAGATCCAGTAAAGCATTTCCTGAATACATTTCTGTAACTGTTTGTGATTATTTATTCACTGTTTGGTGCAGTACAAAGAGCCTGCCAAAGCCAGCTAACAGGGTGTGACTAGAATGGCAAGAAAGGAAAGGGGGGAAAGGCAACCCAAGAATTATCAGAAACAGTCACATCTGCACAATCCCAATGAAGTGGCTGGTACTTAGAAGCATGTTAATCTTTAAAGAAAATCAGAATGGAGAGAAAACTTATTTGAGGCTGCAGTGCTAGAGAACTTAGTGAAGAAGTTAGCTTACACTCCTTTTTGTTGTGGGCTTCTCTAAAGAACATCAGAAATTATCACAAGAGACCCCAATATAAGGTACCTTAGATATAAAATTATTGTTAAAGAGTGAATTCCAGAAAAGTTTAAACAGTCCAGAAATTTAATAAGCAAGAGAAAGAAATTCAAAATAACCTCATTTTGCTTTTGTTTAGTGTATATATGGAAAATATGGGACAGGATTTCAAGTCTCCATTACAATACCCTATAATGATAAGGTTGTATTCTGGGAATCCCTGTGATGCCTGTTTCTTGACCAGGTCTACTGCAAAGGGTTGACAACACAATTTCTAATTTCTAAAGTCAAAAGATGTTTTAATTGAACATACTGCCAGCCAGTGGCATGCAATGTATCACCTATATTGAATAATATGTCTGGATAACAGCAAACTGATCTACAGTAAATATCTACTTGTGCCTAGTGTTCCCCAAAACAATGTACCTGCATTTTCCAAATTAAGGTAAAGGTAAAGGTTCTCCTCGCACATATGTGCTAGTAATTCCCAACTCATCTCCATTTGAAATCGAAGAGCCAGTCCTGTCGGAAGATGTCTCCATGGTCATGTGGCCAGCATGACTAAATGACGAAGGTGCATGGAACACTGTTACCTTCCCACCAAAGATGGTTCCTATTTTTCTACTTGCGTTTTTACATTTTTTCAAACTGCTAGGTTGGCAGAAGCTGGGACAAGTAACGGGAGCTTACTCCATTATGCGGATACTGCCAACCTTTCTGATCGACAAGCTCAGCATCTTAGCCACTGAGCCACCGTGTCCCTTGGTGACTTATTGTCCAAATGAGGACTATCCTAAACAGTTGACTCTATTTCAGAATCTTTAAAGAAAATCAGAATCTTCTGCAACTTTTAGTACTAGAGAAACAACTGAATAATGAAGAGAGGAGAATCAAATTCCTTCCAGGATATCAAAGAGTCAGAGTGTAACTTTTGAATAATGCCATATATTTAAATCAATATTAATCTGATATAAACTACATCTACATGCCTATTTTTCTAAAGTAAAAAAGGTAAAGGTAAAGGTCAGTCATGTCTAACTCTAGAGTACAATGCTCATCTCCATTGAGCCAGTGTTGTCTGAAGACCGTTTCCGTGGTCATATGGCCAGCATGGCTATATGCTAAAGATGCACGAAATGCTGTTACCTTCCCACCATAGTGGTACCTATTATTCTACTTGCATTTGCATGTTTTCAAACTGCAAGTTGGGCAGTTTTTCTACGAATAATTATATTTAAAATAATTTAAAAATACCTTTACCCACCAGATTAAATCAATGTATAATATATCAAAGGGTCTGGTAATTATAAATAAGAGCTAAAATGGCATTTTCATACAGCATCATTTTGTTTCCAGTTCCAGCAACATTTCATTCCTGTTGTTTGACATGACAGGCCAATGGCTCCAGCCTCAAATTAAATATAAAAGCAATTCCACAAAATAACAGGTGCATAAATAATTGTATTTGTAATAATTCTAGTTTATAGGTTGATCTATCATTTTTAAATCCAGTTGATTTTTTTAAAATCCAGAATATGTTCCAATAATTTAAGCTACATTACATTAAAATATTTTTGTGTGTTTGCTGTAAAATTCAGCTTCTCTCCGAAGCAATTTGTCCTTTTACAAAACCAAATCGTACAGGATAAATCACTGACAGTAATTTAGTTCGAAGTCAGTGTGTCAGAATTGCTTTCAGTAAGTTTATCATCCACATTTAACAACAATAACAACAAAAAGTGGTGGCAATGTGCACATTCTCTGGAATTTTTACCTACCCTCAAATTAGAGTGATAAAAGTATCATAAAAAGACCATTATGTACCTCTAATACCATATCAGCAGAATATTCAATATGTGATTTATACTTCTATGGTATATGAGGAAGGTATTACAGCTAAAAGGTTTCTTGTCATTAATTTCCTGCAGTGATGATGACTTGATAATGCAAAATTTTGCAAGATATGTTTTTTAAAATACTTAAATTGTTCACTAGAAACTGTTGGAAAAGAAAATTAAAAAGTCTTGAGTTGGAACTACCAGGTATTCAGCTACAGCTACATTTTAAGATCAAGCCTGAAAATGAAAAAAAAATATATCCTTGATTTAGCAAATTACATTTATTATATTCTTTACACCTGGAATCCTTAACTGTGGAAATATGATTATGTTGTTGGTACTGTTTTAGTCTGAAAGCCAATAATTTTTCAGTTTGTTTCCCCTTGCTCCCAGCAATCTTGTTTTATGCAATGAATAATTTAATTAATATTAAATTAATTACACTGCGGGTGATATGAATACGATTACATTCCAATTTAGTACATGTGTATAGTCCCAACTCAAAACTTCTCAAGTTTCTTTTCCAAATACTGTGTTCCTTTTATTCCTCCCCCCCCCCACCCAAAATAAGCCAGCAAACCAAGCTTGTATAACCTTTAAAATTTTGGACTAGTAGAAGGGAGACCCAGGTTTTATCCCACTCTCTGCCACAAAAACAAAGCAGGTGACTACAGCCTGTTCCCCCCCCACCCCGCCCTGCTCAATCATTTCCACGGGTTTCTTAGTAGAGGAGAAAAGAGGAAAAAGCCCTATGTATTCTGTGTTATACTTCTGGTTAAAAGGCAGGCTAGATGTCTAATAAATGTATGTATTTATTTTTAAAATCTGGACAGCTCACAAGTAAAAATGCTTTTTAAAAGGAAAAAGATGGTAGAAATTGGATAGGAACAGGGGGAAAAACACATTAGACATACAGTCCAAGCAGTGGTGGGATTCAAAATGTTTTACTACCAGTTCTGTGGGCGTGGCTTGGCGTGGCTTGATGGGTATGGCAGGGGAAGGATCCTGTAAAATTTCCATTTCCTCCCGATCAGCTGGGACTCAGGAGGCAGAGAATACATGGGGGCGGGGCCAGTCAGAGGTGGTATTTACTGGTTGTCTGAACTACTCAAAATTTCCACTACCAGTTCTCCAGAACTGGTCAGAACCTGCTGAATACCTCCTCTGTGTTCAAGGGGACTTCACTCACCCCTGCTAAAGGCTTGGGAGAAGAGCCAGACCTTCAGGTCACTCTGAAATACCAGTCAGATGGAGTCCATAATACAATACTTTTTTTTAATTATATGCTACCAATAGAAGAGAATATTTGTAATTTGGGGTTGAACGGTGAGATTCTTGGGGCACACCGAGCCTATTTGTTTTCTTGCAGACATTTCAGTACCAAACTAGGTAACATCATCAGTGGATTGATGCCTTTATATGTCTTATTTATTTACTCAATCACTTTATTATTTATTCATTCATTCATTCATTCATTCATTTTTTATTTATTTATTCACTCATTTTTTATTTATTTATTTATTTATTTATTAAAGTTATCCAGAAAATTATTAAATAGGCATTTTAATTCCAAATGGATTGATTATATTTTCATGACAATCTATAATTCTTTAACTCCTCTACGTCTTTACTATAAATGTAATATTGAGCCTCTTGATGTGATTTTCTCCACATCTCTGGAAATCAAAACTGACAGTTAAGATTGTCCTATATATGTGTTGCAAAATAAGATCAACATCTTTAATACTGTCTGTTATTGGCTTTTCCGTAACAATTGTTTTTTCCCCACTGACTGAGGAAGGGGGATATAGCTTGTTATCTAGCTTTCAGAGTCATGAACGTTGATAATTAATTAAAATACAGGTAGTCCTTGACTTACAAGTATTCGTAAAGTGACAATTGGATCTATTTACTCCTACTGTTCAAATTGTTGGCTCTGTGGTAATACAGCTCCTAAACTACCCATGAAAAATATATTGGTGTACTAAAGCACATTAATACAAATTTACCAGACCCACAACTTTTTATGTCCTCATGAAATTACAAGTTTATCATTTACATATAATAAAATCAATGAGGAGATTTAAAATTGGTCTTAACATTATAGAGACTGCATTACTAAACATGCTTAAATGTGCTCTGGCTAGTGCTCTGAGATAGACCCTGAGGGAGTTCCCTGAATGCCCAAATCCTGCTGAAAGTAATTGGACAATTTCCTAATTGCACACTAATTTGGGGAGAACTGAGTAGAGATAGAAAGATCATGAGTTCAGAAGATTGTAAGTTATATTATTTACATTTAAAGTATGGGATACATGCCTTCTCTTTCATTGCAAACTGTCTTTTTGGCTTGCTTTTTAAAATGGATTCATTTCTGTTTGTTTTTAAATATTTTTATTGATGTTTTGATTAAAGTAGTAAAATGAAGGCAAATTAAATTTAAGGTAAGGAGAAATAGAAAGAAAGAGTAAAAAGTGAAAGGAATGAAAAAGAAAAGAAAAAGAAGAAACTAAGATAAAGAAAAAAATAAATCGTTCAAGAAGTGATTCTGATCTTTACCACAACAAATAAAAGCAAACTTAAGCATAAGGTTACAAACAAATATTTTTCCCATTACCATTCCCTTATCTATATGCAAATCTATAAATGAGCAACATTTTCATCCTAGTGTCAGCAAAAAGTTGATAAAGAATTACCAGAGCTTGATAGAAACATGCCTTGCTTTAACCTTGGTCAAATCAACCAATTATATATTCCTTCTCCTTATTTCTACAATTCATTCAGTTGTTTTTATAGGAAAAATGGATCAATTCTTAAAATAGAGAACAATTCATAAGTTTAACTTCAGTTCATTATATCACTTCAGTGTTATTTTCTTCTTGGAAAATGTAGCATCTATATGTGTAGCTCTAAAGTTTAAAAATGTAAATGGGATTATACATAGGTGTTGTGGCCCAGCAGGAGCTGTTGGAGCTGCAAACAGACTCCGCCAGCAAGGGGCCTTATGAGTTGGCTCTGGAAGAGGTGGGGGACAGGGTTCCGACTCTGAGCAGGGTGCAGAGAGGCTGGTTGGCCACCAGGAGGAACCTGAGGCATGGAGCAGCGGTGAGAGCCGAAGGGAGTGTGCTCCTGATGTCATGCCTTGGAGTAGTGATGAGGAGACAAGGGAGATGGTCCTGGATGCCCGGCAACACCAGGCAGATCGACGTAGAGAGCAGCTATGCAGTTACAAAAGATGATTGGACCCAGGTGATGGTAATTAGGCTCCTCTCAAGATGGTAGTTAAAGAGAGACTAGGAGGAGCCTGGTTTTTGCAGGATTCAACTTCATTCGTAACGCTGGAGAAGCTGTTATCTGTATCTGTTGAAGTCTGAGTTGCTGCCAAGGTTTTTATCTCTTTGTTGTGCTTGGCTTTTAGCCACCGAGGTTTATGTTTCCTGTTAATTAAAGTGCTGTGAAATTCCAGTTAAGCTTGTCTCGGCATTCGTTACTGGACGGAGGAGGGGCTCAGAACACATAGGTATACATAGGTAAAAGTAATTATGTTGGTAGATGAAATTAAAACTCAACAGCTATAATTTGATCATTCAAAAAAATCACATTCATCTGAAGAACTGCAATTAATATAGTTTGTTAAAAACAATATAAAAGGAGAAATCATGATCTCAGATGGGTTGAGATGCGTCACATGGTATACAAGTGATGAGACATCATGTAGCTACATAAAATGGTTGTAAACATGAGCTCTATAACTTGTTCATTTGATTTTAGTACAGTTTTCAAGATGTAGGCTTTACCATTATATGATATCCAAGCTTGAACACATAGCCTAGTAAAGATTGATTCAACAGAAGAATAATTTCATATCACATCTGATTTTCCACCCCATAAAAATGATATAGTAGCAACTATCCATGACCAATCAAAATTATAATATACAATAAACTGTACTCTAAGATGTATAAACCTGCATAAAAGCTTCTCGTAAACAGTTGCTGACATTTTAAGCTAGTATTTAAAGCCATTGAGTCTGAAGAACAATAAATAATTGCTTTTCACTAAATAGCAAAAATAGAAGCAGATGAAAACAAACATTCCTATTGTGGAGTCCATTGAGAAATCTCAAGGCATGTTTACTTTGCTATTTCTGTTTAACCTACATTTTGGCAGATGTGGGATTGTATTGTGCAATAATCCTTTTTATATGGAAAGAGTTGATGGAAGATTATTTGTGATTCATTTAAAAAAAACAAGTTTTAGAATCAACCATAAATCCCCTTTTGCCTGAGACAAATGAAAGGCCGAGAAATAACATTGCATTTAATCTTGAGTTTCCTCAAGTTCTGTGCAATTATTTTGACAGTTAATTCAATGTATTTAACATAAGCTTCCAACCCAAGTAGTTCAAAGGAAATCTTGTTCTGAGCCACTACACAAAAGAAATGAAATAGCTGGGCTGCTTCACTGTTTTTGGAAAAAATTACCTAATCACGGGGTGAGAGAAAATGAATGTTATGAGCAGCGCAGGTAGACTGATGCTTGGAGACAAAGGACTCAAACACCACCAGCCTTTTCTGTCCTTGCTTTGAGGCTGATAAGAATCCTTGCTTGCAGATCAGCCTTGGAGAAGAGCTAAAGGTTATGCTCAAGCTGATTCCTGACCTTTCAAATCTGCTGTGAAAGACAAAGGATACAGTGCACTTGGTGGTATTTTCTACTAAATGGATGACCTCTGTTTATATCCTATGAAAGAAGGGCTACCATAGCAGTTCTGCGTAATGCCATACCGAAAAGGTCTCATACATAGATGAGGGAAAGTCTCATTTTTCAATATCAGATTCCGTCTTCGTGGCTTGCAATTTCTCTATTTTAAAGAAATGCTTTCCCTTGGGCTTTTTTCAGGGTGAGAAATTTGGGCAGCCAGGCTGACTGGTTTGCTGTTTGATCATGTTGTTGCAAGAGGATCTTTTTAAAGCCGAATTAACTTTTGTATGGAATGCTTGAAATTTGCACCGTGCGAAATCATTCTTTTGCATTTCCCCCCAGTATTTCCCCGTTATTCAACTGGATGAAACAAATTGGATTTTCCATTTTCTTTCAAGGGCAATGATAATTTAAGAGAGGTTTCTCAGGAATTATCATCATTTTGTTTCTTTACTGAATAAATAACTGATGAGTGCCAACATTGATTTTGTCAATGCCGATGGTGATCAGGTGGTGCTCCAGTTGTTTAGGGATTGCACCCAAGGCAATCTTTTATTATTTGCTTTCTTTTGCCATTTGTTCTATTATTATGGTTGGTTGCACAGTCAGCCAGATGTTTAGACTATATTGGGCATTTTTATTCACCTCCCAAGGACCTGGGATAGGCAGATGTTGTCGTTTGATGCTATTAAAGGTATCATCACAGGATGCAAGATGCTCCAATACCTTTTGCAATTGACTGATGGTGGTTTTGTCAATGCCGATGGTGTTTGAGTGGTGTTACAATGTTTTGGTATTGCAGATATTACATTGCATCATTGTTTGGTCATGCCATTGTTTATAGTCAGTCTGTGCAATCTTTGTGCTAACTAGATGGTCCACTGTGTTTTTTTACCATTTTTGATAATGCAGCATTTGTTTTTTTTTATTGCTGTCCTCTCAGTTCTGGCTCTGTATAAATTTGTTCCTAAGGCTTGGTTTTCTGCAGCCAGAATTAGCCCTTCTGCCAATTCTTTCCTATTCTTAACCATTACCAGGCCTTCATGTTATCTGCTTTGTTTTCTACTGGCCATGCAATACTTTGACTTGTCCCGTCTTGTCTTCATTTGGTATTTTCGTAGGCCTGTTTGGTCTCTCCAGTACTCAGTAAGCCTTCCTGGTATACTAGTCTCAGATCATCTTCTTCCCTTTCTTTCAAATGTTCTTCCAATGCCTTTTTTCTTCATCTGTCTATGTACTTGCAACATTCCACACCCATCCTTGGTAAGTAGAATCTATCAACATTGCTGCATGGATGAAGGACATGTTTTATTTTTCCAGTCTTCCTATCCAGGGCTTTTAGTTCTGCTTGAGTCTAGTTCACTATTCCAGCTATGTATCTAATGATTGGAATTGCCCATGTGTTAATGGCCTTAATCCTATTTCCTTCACTTATTTTGGACTAACTTTTGCTAACTCTCTGACTTTTAACTTCTAACTTTCTTCTTGACTTCAGTGTGCTCTTTGTTTATTAACAGACTTTTAATTTGCTCATCTTGTCTTATATTTCTGTTTAATACTTCCAAAGCCAAGATAAAAAGTAGAGGTGACAGAGAATCTCCTTGTTGTGTCCCCTTCTGTATCTCACATTATTCAGTTAAATCACCCTTAACAATAATATGTGCCTTCTGGGATATTTAAATTGACTTAATCCCTTGCTAAAGGTTATCTCCTAAATTTGTGTTTTCCACAACTTTAAACATAAAATCCCAATTCAAATTATCAAAAGCTTTCTCTGCATCCAAAAAGATCTATGCAACGTCTATGATGTTGAAAATATTCTATTATGTCCAATATCGTTCTCACATTGTCCCTTAATTGCCTTCTAGGTAAAAATCTGATCATCATGAATAAAGTTCTGTAAAAAAAAGCATCTTGACCAATATTGTTGTAAAAATTTTATAGTCATTTTTTGACAATGAAATTAGTCCATAATATTAGAAGAATTTTGGGTCAGTACGGAATAAAAGTCAGATTCTACAGAAATAATTACTAATAAGCGGAAAGCAAAAATATTATATAGATGTCCAAATGTTCCAATGGTCAGTCTTTGTGTGTCACTATCATAAAATCATAAATTTGGGAGAATTCTTTTATCCTGTTACATCCAAACTCCTGCTGAGTGTAGAAATACAAATTAAAACTGCCTGGACAGATGGATGTCCAAACTCTGCTTGATCACCTCCAATTAAGAGAACTTTTCTACCTCCCTAACTAATTATTTCTCTACTGTTAAGTTGCCCTTACTCTTTGCTTTTTTCCTAACATTGAGTCATAATATTCCTTCTGGTAACAAGTGCATTGTTCCTTTTTCTTCCTTCTGTGGTCTTTCTTTTTTATGACATCTCTTCGGGAAAAGAGTTATTATCGCTTTCCACCTCTTCCCTTCTTTAAGTCTTTTTCATAAATCCCCAGATTATCCGCATTGTTCTTCATTGCACTAGGAGAGAACAAAGCCTTACCTTGAGCTCTTGCAAAATATTGGGCAGCGAAATCATTTGTCCCACCCAGACCTGCCATTCTTCTTTTTTTTCATCTGCCAGCACTTCAGAGAATATAGTGGGACGTGGAATTGGCACCGGCTGATACTCTTCCTCTTTGGGGATTTCATAATGGATGATTCAAAGATACTGAAGCTAGCTGTTTTCTGATCTCCCTTGTCAAATGTGGACTGGTTTGATTAAAAGCTCAATTAAATTGTTCTCTTATATTTGCATAGACTTTCGCTCGTAAACACTGATCCGTCATTTCATTATAGATTTTTTACAATGCGGTTTAATTATTGTTTTCAATTCATTTGCAGACAATGTTAATGTAATTTAGAAGTGCCTCACCAAGCCTCTGATGAAATGAAAAGCTCTGCTGCTCTGTTTTGTCCTGCAGAAAATGCCAGACTGTTCGGTGTCTATAAGCTAAGTGATATTGGGAATAAAATTGTGAAAGATTATTGGCTGACACCCTCAAATTCCCAGTTCTAAACCGAACAGAAGAGATTCTTTGTCATTATCTCATTGTTAATATAGTTGGGTTAAGTTTAGTAGACAACATAAAATCCTAAAAGCAAGGACAGTAAAAGAAGACTTCGACAATCTCCAACTGTAGAAAATATTTAAAAGGTCACAATTTTTAAAAACATTTCCTTTCATTGCTTGGCTAAACTTCACTAAAGTCGGCAAATGAACAATTATGCTCTTTTATAGGGTTTGCATAGTTGCTTCTGCGGAAACTGATGTCTCTCCATACAAATTATAACTGGGTTTTTTTTTTTGCTGCAATATGCAATGAGATTTATAGATAAACATATATAATATAACAAGAGCCAAGGTGGCGCAGTGGTTAAATGCAGCACTGCAGGCTACTGCTAGATCAGCAGGTCAGCGGTTCAAATCTCACCGGCTCAGGGTTGACTCAGCCTTCCATCCTTCCGAGGTGGGTAAAATGAGGACCCAGATTGTTGGGGGCAATATGCTGACTCTCTGTAAACCGCTTAGAGAGGCCTGAAAGGCCTATGAAGCGGTATATAAGTCTACTGCTATTGCTAATTATTCTGCTTATACTTTTATGATCTTTCTAAATTATTTTGAACTTTTAAAATCTACTTTGTAGATTATTTGTAGATTATTCTTTACAACCCCCTTTGCTCATTACTGCATATTGCAAAGTTACTCCTGCCCACATATTTGACATCTGTGCAACCCTAACCCTAACCGTAACCCTAATCCTAACCTTAACCTCTTTTTTTGTGAGTAATTCTTGCAGTATTTGTTTATATACCTTTAGTCATGGTGGGCATATTTTTTTACAGTATGGTATTATCTAAGTACTCTACAACTGTACTAGTCTTACAGCAAAGGCTTGAAATTTCAGATTTCAGATTTCAGATTTATTAATATTTGTAGGCCGCCCTTTTCCCTGAGGGGACTCAGGGCGGCTCACATAAAATAGGGGAAGGGGAGATACAGACATTAAGATAAGACATATAATAAAATAATAAACAACATACATTCATCATTCGGGAGGGGAATTATCCTTGTCCCCAGGCCTGACGGGCGAGCCAGTTCTTCAAGGCTGTGCGGAAGGCCTGGACGGTGGCGAGGGTGCGAATCTCTACGGGGAGCTCGTTCCAAAGGGTCGGGGCTACTACTGAGAAGGCCCTCCTCCTTGTAGTTGCCAGCCGACACTGGCTGGCCGATGGTATACGGAGGAGGCCTAATCTATGTGATCTTATTGGTCGCAGGGATGTAATTGGCAGAAGGCGGTCTCTCAAGTATCCAGATCCACTGCCATGTAGGGCTTTATGGGTGACTAATAGCACCTTGAAGCGCATCCGGAGATCGACAGGTAGCCAGCGCAGCTCGCGGAGGATAGGTGTTATGCGGGTGAACCGAGGTGCACCCACAATCACTCGCGCGGCCGCATTCTGTACTAGCTGAAGTCGCCGGATGCTCTTCAAGGGCAGCCCCATGTAGAGCACGTTGCAGTATTCCAGCCTAGAGGTCACAAGGGCCCGGGTGACTGTTGTGAGAGCCTCCCGATTCAGGTAGGGTCGCAACTGGCGCACCAGGCGAACCTGGGCGAATGCCCCCCTGGTCACAGCCATTAAATGGTGGTCAAACGATAGCTGTGAGTCCAGGAGGACTCCCAAGTTGCGAACCCTCTCTGAGGGGTGTAGAATTTGACCCCCCAGCCTGAGTGATGGAATATTGGTCGAATCTCTGGGAGGGAAACACAACAGCCACTCGGTCTTTTCTGGGTTGAGCACGAGCTTGTTAACCCTCATCCAGTCCATAACAGCTTCGAGGCCGCGGTTCATCACGTCTGCCGCTTCATTGAGTTGGCACGGGGCGGACAGATACAGTTGAGTATCGTCCGCATATTGATGGTATCTAATCCCGTGCCTGCGAATGATCTCACCCAGCGGTTTCATGTAGATGTTGAATAGTAGGGGGGATAAGACCGAGCCCTGAGGCACCCCATAAGTTAGGGGCCTAGGGGACGATCTCTGCCCCCCCACTAACACCGACTGCGACCTGTCCGAGAGGTAGGAGGAGAACCACCGCAACACGGCGCCTCCCACTCCCACCTCCCGCAGTCGTCGCAGAAGGATACCATGGTCGATGGTATCGAAAGCCGCTGAGAGGTCGAGGAGAACCAGGATGGAGGAATGTCCTCCATCTCTGGCCCTCCAGAGATCATCGGTCAATGCGACCAAAGCGGTTTCTGTGCTGTAACCGGGTCTGAAGCCTGACTGGAAGGGGTCTAGATAGTTTGCTTCCTCCAAGGACCGCTGGAGCTGGAAGGCCACCACCTTCTCAACAACCTTCCCCAGAAAGGGGAGGTTGGAGACTGGACGATAATTATTAAGGATAGCTGGATCCAAAGATGGCTTCTTCAGGAGGGGTCTCACCACCGCCGCTTTCAGTGCGGCGGGGAAGTTCCCCTCCCGAAGTGAGGCGGTGACAACCGCCTGGATCCAGTCTCGTGTCACCTCACTGCAGTTAGTAACTAACCATGAGGGACACGGATCCAGTACACAGGTGGAGGTACTTACAGCCCTCATGGCCTTGTCCACATCCCCGGGGGTAACGTCTTGAAACTCAACCCAGAGTTGTTCAAATTGATCCTCCTGTGCCTCGGCTGGAGCTGCAGGGGTGGAGTCCAAGTCCGACCGAAACCGAGCAATTTTGTCCGCTAAGAATTGGGCATACTCTTCGGCTCTGCCCTGCAAGGGTTCCCCCGCTTCCCTTTTGTTCAGTAGGGAGCGGGTTATCCTAAACAGGGCGGCCGGGCGGGACTCAGCGGACGCAACCAAGGTGGCTATATGGGATCTTTTTGCAGCCCTAAGTGCCCTGGTGTATTCCTTGGTGCAGGTGGTTACCATTGCTCGGTTCGCTTCGGACTTATCGGACCTCCAACGGTGCTCTAGGCATCTCCTCCGGCGCTTCATCTCCCGGAGTTCCTCGGTGAACCAAGGAGGTCTCCGGGATCCGCCGCCTCGGAGGGGCCGCAGTGGCGCAATCCGGTCGAGGGTCTCCGATGCTGCCGAGTGCCACGCAGCAACCAGAGTCTCCACCGGACTGTGGGCGAAAGTGTCAGGAATAGCCCCAAGCTCTGTCTGGAACCTTGACGGTTCCATAAGACGCCTGGGGCGGAACCACCTGGTCGGTTCCTCCTCCCTACAGTGGGGGTTTGGTCTCCGAAAGTCGAGCCTCAGTAGGCAGTGGTCTGACCACGACAGGGGTATGATGTCGTTCCCCCTCAGACCAAGATCACAAATCCACTGCTCCGAGAGAAATACAAGGTCAAGCATGTGTCCCGCCGAATGGGTTGGGCCTCGAATTACTTGGGTCAAGCCCATGGCTGTTAGAAATTAGCTTCATGCAGACAATTTTTCCAACATTTCTTTTAACAGTTGTTATTCAATTTGAAGCAAAATAATTGGATTTTATATTTCTCTTCAACGATAAGAGAATTTCAGAGTGATGTTCTTGCAGTTCCTTGGGCACAAGACAGCTAATTGCCACTCCAGCAACAACTTTGGTTTCCCACTCTTCATTGGATTCTTAAAGACCTCCCATGGAGCTTTATCAGATTTGGAAGGGTTAAGTGATGGAATAATATTGAATCAAAAACAGAACAGTAGCGCAAGGTCCATATCCTTGACCATATTTGACAATAACATAAACTCAGAAACAACACCAAAGGTTCTCAAACATTTTGAGAGGACAGAAAAAGGAGAAGTTTGTTTTTGCAGGGCAGATATTGGCAGAGCATTTGTTGAAATAGAAAATAGGGAAAAAATGTTCCATGGGAGTCCTCTATTCTACTACTTATAATGGCTAGGGATGGGATATTCATAAGCTCTATTTTATTTTACTTTATTATTTTTCACATTTCTGAATTGTCTATCTCCATCACAGAGAAACTGTAGCAATATCACTTAGACTTATATACCGCTTCAGAGTTTACAGAGTCAGCATATTGCCCCCAGCAATCTGGATCCTCATTCTACTGACTTTGGAATGTTAGAAGGCTGACCCGCATCAGGATTGAACCCCAGGCAGAATTAGCTTGAAATACTTCATTCAACCACTGTGCCACCAAGGCAATCAGTTGTACATTTATGGGTTTTTTAATTGGCCATATGTAATCTACATTCAGGACATAAGCAGTGCTCTGCTAAATTGGCCATCTAGTTCAGAAATCTTGTTCTCATAGTGGCCAAAAACTGAAAACAAAGCCCACTGGTATCAGTGGTGGTTTCTTACCAGTTCGGACCGGTTCACCCGAACCGGTAGTAGCTTGGCGGCCTGGGTCACTGAAACTGGCAGCGCCCCTGAACTGGTTCTAGCAGCAGCACCATTGGTGGTGCCATCTGGTTTTTTGTTTTTGTGCATGTGCAGAGCAAATTTTATTGCAATGCAAATGTGCACGCATGGCACATCCCTGAGCGAGTAGCGGCTGCCCAAACCCACCCCTGCCACAGATGGCTTTTAGAGGCAGTCATGCTTATGGCCATCAAAGCTTATAGCCCTTGATCCCCATGATTTCCATGATTTGGTCCAATTCCTTTTTGAAGCCAGATAAGATGGTAGCCAGCATCATATCTCATGGTAGCAAATTCCAAACTTTAATGTATATAGTTCAATAGATACAGAAAAAAATGTAAATTCACTTTAATCTGCACAGAAATTAGCACACTATGGTGATATACACATCAAGATTATATCTCAACTTTGCTTTGCTCATAGCACAATTTATGCATCTGCCGTACTTCAGGTGCTTGTTTCTTATTGACTTATCAAATTTCTATAGTGGACCAACTCACCCAAGGTGACTTTATATTATGTTGGCTTATCTTTGATGGGCCCAAGTTTGGAGAAGATTTTGGAAGGAATTCCACTGCTGCAGCTTCTAGACTGAATTAAGAATCAGAATTTAATCCATCATTTAGGAATTAATGGGGAATGCTTGCAATTGCCAATCATACCTGCCAGGAACTACTAATGGAAAATTCTTGCTTCAGCAACTTGTTGGCATTAGATTGTCAGAACAATTATTTTCTTCTGTATTCCCTTTTTTTCTTAATGATAGCTTGGGCAGGAAACCAACTCCAAACTGTCAGTCACATTATGAAAAAGTACAAGCTGCAGAGAAAGGCTGTAAGTATTCCAACCTGTATTGGAAGCTGCATTTTCAAATCAGAGATGGAAACTATTTGCTTCTGGAACATTGGATGTATATTATGTATAATTATTCCATCTGAGACCTTTATGGCTCCCACCCTAATGATGTTCCATACAGCATTGCAGATATGGCCATTCTCACAGGTCTTGGAAAGGGGTGATAGGTGAGCCCCCATAACATTTTGCTTGGTATAATTTTGTCTATAGAAGCATGATTCATTTTATTATTTATGATGCAAAATTTGAGATGATTAATAAAGGAAACAAGGGTGATGAGTAAGTCTGAATGTTGGATGGGCCATTCCTTGGGAACATTCTTTTGGAAAAGGGACTGAGAGAAAAAGGATGTGGATGCTACTCCAGACAAAATGAAAAGAAAAATTCCCTAGAAGTACAGGAAGTTACCCTGATGTGAAACATGAAAAGGAGGGTCTGTGAGTGAAGAAAAAAGTAATATATTGAATGCTACAAAAAATGAGAATGGGGACAAAAACAGGATGATATGGTATATGTCATACACAAAGAGCAAGATGCTTCTAAAGTGTGTAGTCAATGAAAACAAGGAATAGCTATCATTAAAAGAGGCAGAAAAATAGAAATAGAAATAAAATGGAGATGTTTTTAAGTGGAAAAAGAGGGCTAAACAATGAGCCTCTAGAAAAGTGAATGGGAATTAAAGTAAAAGTTATGAAATGTTTTGAAATGAAATTGAAGAAAGGGAATGATAGAAGGAAGAGTTTAATGTTTGTAAGAGATGGGTAGTAATATGCCAAAGAGGGCAATTTGAATTAATGCTCTGAATAGATAACTAACCCAAGAAAAAAGTGATGAAAAGGAACTCTTAATAAAACTATGGAAAAATGCTAAGGCTGCACATGTAGATAGCATAATTGCAGAATTGTTAAAATGTGGAAGCATTTGTTTAATGCTTGCAGGAAAACTGACAAATGCAATATAAAGATGCTGTTCTTCTTTCATACAAAGTTAAAAATAGCAAAAAGTTAATGCAAAAGCTCCAGGGAGATTAATTTGCATCAGCAAAATGTATGGAGCTATGCCAGGGGAGGAGAAGGCTGACAATTTTTTTCTCGTGATTACCTCCCATAATCTTTTAATCAGAACTCCGCCAAACACCTTCCCAGAGAAAAAATTTCAAGACAGAGGTTTGCTCCATTTGTGGAGAAAATCATAATGGGGAAAAGTTCATTGTACTTTGTTGATCTAAAGAAAGCTTGTGCTTGATTTATAAAAAGCTTTGTGTGAATTTAGAAGGGAAGGTGATAAAAGTAGTTTATGAATGTGATAAAAGTGGTTTATGATGGAAGTAAAACATGTGCGAGAATAAATTGAACTGTTCTACATTGAATAAGAAACAATGTGTGATGTCCTATGGTTGCTAATGTATTTATAGATTGATATAAAAGAATGATTGTTATAATGTTAGTGATGTGTTTGTTGGGGTGTCCTTTGGTATGCATACAAGGTCATGTTTTGGCTGAGAATCCAGAAGATTTGTAATAAATTTTAGATAGGTTGAATGCATGAGGAAAATGGAACTGAAAATTAATGGCCAAGAAAATGAAATAAACCATTGCAGGTTACTCATAAATGCCAAAAAGAAGTGGGGAAATAAGTAGATGAATTTGGGCATTTTTCTGGTATGTACTATTTACTAAAGATGAGAAAACAAATAGAGAAATTGTACAGTATGAAATACTGGCAGAAAGATGGCAGATATCATGTGATCTGCTGTGAGGAATGAATGCTTGTCAAAAGAAGTAAAATTGCTCCGTGTAAAAGCATGCTTCTATCCACTTTGCAATACGGATGTGAGAGTGAATATGTCAAGAAAAATATAAAAGGAGTTGAATGCAGTGGGAATGGAGCACTCGGGAATCATGTGTGATTGAAACAAAGGGAGGGTCTGGAATGTGTGCGTGATGAAAAGCTCTCAATCCAGTCCAATTCAATTCAATAGCTAGCTGCTATCTTGATTTTTCTGACACCCACCTGCATGTTGCTGGATGGAAGAAGGATATGGGGGTTTAGAGAAGGGGAAGACTGAAAAATCCATGGTAGGATGCAATTAATGAGATCCTCCAAAAGTGAGAGATTTCGAAAGGATGGTATAAAAGAATGTACTGATATGGTAGAAGCAATGGTGGTTTGTAAATACTGAAAGGACTGGAGAGATACAATGTTGATATAAATTAGGTTTGGCTCTGATTTCTATTTCTTGTTTCTGCTTACTGTCATTTGTTTTGCTCCCTGCCTTTTTTCCCTGCAATTTCCAGGATTACTGTAGTTTTGTAAGCAGTCCATAGTCCATTGCAAGAAAGCCTCTTCTTCTTTAGCAGCCATCCTTTTCCACCATTCCAAATCATCTATAAGGCCACACTTGATTTGCCTTTCCTAATTTGCCTCTCCCAATGTTAACCCACTACAAAGAAAATAACATCATTTGATGACATCATGAATCCTGGCAGGATAGGAGGCAGCACATACAATTTTCAGCTTGTTTCACGATCAACCTTGGGGAAGATTCTGTGGAAAATAAAAAGGCTGAAGAACTGTAGAACAAGCTTTAATTTTCTAGTGTGGTGAAGCAGCTTTCTGTTACTAGCTGTAGCCCCATGGCTCTCTTTTTGGAGCAACCGAGCCCCCTCCCATCTTGGCCATTTTATGAAGAGCCTCATTGTCTAGAATTTGTAATTCTATTTTAGGGGAGTTAGGTTTATTCTATATCTCTCTCTATAAAAATGGATATGTGTGTATGTTCCAGCATAACTCTACTCTAATTTCAACCAAACTTGGTACACATATTACTTACCCTCTGAAACAAATACTGTAGAGGTAAGATACCCCTAATACCCCTTGGGATGTGTGTTCTGTTAAGAGCCTATTGTGCCTTAAAATGGCTTCTCCAGTACTGCCTTAAAATGGCTTCTACTGTACAGCATTGTGGAGTTGCCATGGTAATGGCTTCACAGTACTCCACAAGGGGCTCCCTCTGGTAGGGGGGAAATTCAACATTAGAAATTGTGGCGATGTTCATGGAAGGAGGGTTGGGATAAATAAATACCCAGCAGAACCAGGTTATCAGCTAGTAGTAGATAAAGCTATCAAGATATGGAATTAGATATGTGCCAGATGATGGGAAAAAATGACTGTAGATCATAAGCTGTTCCAAAGAAGCATACAATCAGGCTCTCAAGTATTTCTTTTGCAAAGAAAAGAAAAAGATCCAATATCTCCCGTTTCTTTATGCATTCTTGGGTTTTTAAAAGAGATGCATTAGTCTTATATTGATATTATTTGGTTAACCTTTCCTTTTTAGGCAGTTTCAATTGTATCCTATGAGAGAACTCAGCTGTTCACGTGAGCTGAGCAGGAAAGTTGAGTTAATGGGCTCTGTGGTGTTGAGCATTCACTCTGGTGGGAATTTTGCCTCGGGTGCCAGTCTGAAATAATGTGAACAGGGATACATACTTACCCATTAATCTTTAGGTTATTAAATGAAAACCTTCAATGATTGCATTAGCTGCTGAAGAGCCCATGTGTCCTAAGGAGGAACAAGTTTAACAGGGATGGAGTGTTTAACAAGAGTTTATAATATCAGGGAGAGGATGAACATAAAGTCAGACTTGTGCACCAGAATTCAGAAGAATGGATTTGGATGAATTCAGAATAAGGTAGGTTTAGAGCCAATCGCTTGGAATCTTGGGGAAGGATGGGAAGTCTTGCAAACATGATACTAATCTTGATGAAATCTCAAACAAGACTAGCTGGAAGGAAAAAAAATGTGAGATATGTAAAGAGACCAGTGTGGATTAAAAATAGTGTGAAAAAGAACATGTATAAGAAATAAAAGGAGGGTCCTATAACCAGAGAAGGAAAGAAGGAAGTTGACAGAATTTTTGTTAGTCTAAAGATAGGGTAAGCAGAGGCTTATGCCCAATTACAGCAACAAAAAAATGCTTTTGTGTACATCGTGGTCAACAGACAAAGGAAAGAGGCTGTAGAGAAGAGGTTGATTGATAGCAAGTGCTGACAAGAAGACCAAAGTGGTTTAATTCACAAGTTAGAGCTGTCTTTATTCTGAAAGGGAAAAGAAGTTGCAACTGGCCAACCTTATGCCATTTGTGCTAAAGAGAGTTGCAGGCCCAGGTATGTGAAGAGAGTAAAAGAGCCAATTTAAAGTAATCCAGGCCTCCAGGAACCATTGAATAACATTTTAGGATACCAAAGAACTATCCCAAAACTGTCCACTGTGTTCTTTGAGAATTCTTGGAAAACCAGGAGGGTTTCAGAAGACTGGCATGATGTTGTTATTTTCAGAAAAAGGAGGAGGAGAATTTGGGAAATTATAGCTTGATCTCTGTATTGGACAATGTTCCTGAGCAGCATATTAAACAGAATATGTGTGACTGCTTGGATGGGAATGCAACAATTAACAAGCTTCAGCATGGATTTGTCACAAACAAATCATGCCAGATTAACCTTATATGTTTGTTTGACAAGAGTTCCTAGTTTAGTAGAACAGTATATGGATATAGCATAGCTTCACCTCAATAAGTTTTCAACAAGGTTGCTCATGAGATTCTGTTTAATACAAATGTGGATCAGACGACAGAAGTGTAAGATGGATTCATAGCCAGATAAATGACTGTATCTAGGGAGTGTTCACAAATTAATAAAGACCTGAAGGAATGGAAGATGGAGCAGGCCATGCTTGGCAATAATAAATGGGGAAAAAAGCTGAGTAATCATAACTTACAAAAAGAACACATGTGATGCAACTGCTAAAAAAAATCAATTGCTTTCTAGGGCTGCAGTAGAGAGCCCAAATTATGGGAAGTAATTGTCCCACTCTATTCTGCCTTTGCCTGGTTTGGGAATCTGCTGTCTAAAAAGGACATTAATAAACAAGCATGAGTTTATTAATGTCCTTTATTAATGTCAAATTGAGGGGGACTGGAAAAGCCTTTAAGAAACAATGAAAGGAACTGGGTATATTTAGCTTGCAGAAGAGAAGAGTGAGCGGAAATACAACAGAAGTCTTCAGATATCAATAGATGAAGGAGCAGACTTGTCCTCTGTCATCCCAGAGGGGAGAAGAAGGATGAATGGGTTGAAACTACAGGGAAGCAGATTAGATTTTAGGAAGAATCTCCCGAGGATAAAGATTGTCAAGGAATGAAATGAATTGCTTCATGAAATGGTTAGTTCCCTTCTGGATATCTTCAGAAGGAGTCTGGGTAGCCATCTGTTGAAAACTTTTTAGAGGTCTCTGCACTTGCAAAAGGAGCTGTAAAATATATCTCCATTTCTATGATTGTAAGTATCTGCCACCAGGGATTATCTTAATAAATCTAGTTTAGTATTTAGGACCATATTATGTACTCTGTTTCAATCCTACAATTTAAGAACCAAATTTAAAAGCCAATATAAAGAAAAATAGTACTATATTAGTAGTAGATTTTGATAGAAGAAGGCTAAAGCCAGATTTTATTTGTTTTTCAAGTGCAGGATGCTGAATAATTATAAAAAGGCAGATTCTAAGGGAAAGATAAGAAGAAAAACATTCTAAGAGTATTTTTTTTGTAAAAAAATTATTTTTCCATTTTCACAACATATAGTCACGTGTATACTATTACATAGCCAACAACATTTGTATTAAGTGTTTACATCAATTCATCTTACCATCAACTCCCAAAACACATTTAGCTCTTCTGCTCTCCATACACCATATTTATCCTTATCCATCACTTTCTTCTCCCTCTCTCTCTCCTCCCCCTCCCTACCTCCTTTCTTCCCTCTTTCATTCTTCCCTACTCTACTTCCCCTGCCTCTCTTCTTCTCCTCTCCCCCTTTCCACTCCTAATTTCTCTCCTCCTCTTTCCCCCTCCTTGCCTTCTCTCCCATTCCTTTTTTCTTCCCTTGTCTCTCTTCTTTTCTACCCACTCTTGTAATTTACTTGGTGCATTTCAGCTTCTGAGCAAGCTCCGTTTTATGTTGATGGTATTTATAGTTCCTTTTTGATATACCTATTTCATTTTAACATCCTTTCTTGAAAAAAAATAGAACAAAAAAGTATACATATATAGTCATTGTACTTTTTAAAAAAACCTAGCCTAATTTTGGTCGAGATGTAGACCTGATTACAATTCCTAGCTATTCTCATCATTATCTTTATATAATTATACATCCTTACATGCCCCCAACTTGTGGTTCTATCTTAGAATCACAATAATTTCCCATTGTAGATATATTTCATGTTCCCTCTCTATTTTTTTATAACTTGGATTAAATTATCCTTAAATTGTCTATAAATGACACAGCATGCTGTTCAATGTTTATTAAAATTCCCTTAATCTTTATGTAAAAAAACAAGCAGTAAACATCTCACTTTATTCATCATCTTAAAATTTCTATATCCATGTCTCATATATTTTAATCAATGTTTAGTTATCCTACTGTTGTCATTTTCAGTCAATTCACAACTCAGTTTAATTATCATGTGTAAAAGTGAAATGGAAACCTCTGCTTTACAATCCCCATTATCAATTTCATATTTATCCATATTCAATATATTTTGGGCTTTTTTAGTTATCTTTCCATTATTATGTTCAACCAGTTAGCAACTCCATTTTATTTTCATATTTAGGAATAAAACCCCTATCTTACTTTATATTTTCCCATATCTAGATATCTGATTTTTTTTCCTAGTATGTTTTTTGTCCCACTTCTTTGTTCCTGTCTTTCCCCTTTTCTTTGTTTTAACACCTCCACTCCAAACAATTTTCCCCAAACCACCCTTGTTCAAGTATTTTATATTTCTCTTTGTTGGGACGTAGCCTCCTACTTCAATTTTCTTTATACCACTAACAACCTTCAAGAGCACTTTTATCTGTTTTTTTTTTTCCTTTTGTTGGGACATCCCTTCTTTTTACCATTTGGTTAATTAAAGCTTCCTACACAGTCAAGGTTAAGTTGTCCATTATCAGTAAGAGGACATACTTTTTTTTGTTATATTAGCTAAAAGGAGTTCAAACAAAGTAAAAGTATTGGCTTCTGTTTGAGATCCAAAGACAAATTTAGCATTTATAATTGAGTGAGTTTGTCACTTCTCTGCTTTCTATTCTTCTGTTCAAAGCATTTCAAACAAAGAACTTCTGGAGGGGCTGGTGTTACAATACCCCAGCTTCTTTTCTTCCTTTCTTTAGGAAAAAAAAAATCCAGATCTGACCATCAGTACTATTTATGTTTTCATGATTTCTTTGCCTTTTCCAGATGTAATTTATAGTTGTGGGTTAGATACATTCTTTTACCAGGCCTTTCATCCCTCCCAGTCTTCGCCTGCTCAATTAGCTTGACATAAAGTCAGCATCTTGTCAGCCATGTTAATGACTGCCACTCTGACTCCAATTCATAGGCAAATCTCTAACCCATGAGGGATAAGTTTCTTCCCCTAGGGTCTGATGAGACGCTGCCCTTCTTCACCCCCACCTCCAATGGAGGTTCATTCAAAAGAACCTTGGAATTGGATTGTCAGACAGGGTTCATGTGAGACTCTTAAGAGCCCACACCCCCAAGGTCTGCCCAACTGGAGAACTTCCTGTCGACCCATTCTAATAAGAGTATTATTAGAATATACAATAAAGCTCTTACTAGAATGAAGGTTTTTTTGAAGATGGAACCAGTTCCTCAGAAAGGCTTCCCATTTGCCTCAGATGCTTTACTTTGATTTCTTGTGCTAAGTAACAGTTCAATTTGATGATTACAGTGTCCGCTTCTGTTTCTTGGGATTTATAGTACCATGAATGCCAAAGTGAGCTGTGCAGAAGATAGAATAGAGCCAAGGTGGCGCAGTGGTTAAATGCAGCACTGCAGGCTACTGCTAGATCAGCAGGTCAGCGGTTCAAATCTCACCGGCTCAGGGTTGACTCAGCCTTCCATCCTTCCGAGGTGGGTAAAATGAGGACCCAGATTGTTGGGGGCAATATGCTGACTCTCTGTAAACCGCTTAGAGAGGCCTGAAAGGCCTATGAAGCGGTATATAAGTCTACTGCTATTGCTATTGCTATTTTATCCACAAAGCAAAGAGTAAATTTGGAGATTATCTATCTATCTATCTATCTATCTATCTATCTATCTATCTATCTATCTATCTATCTATCTATCTATCTATCATCTATTTATATATCTATCTATCTTCTACCATCTATCTTCTACCATCTACCATCTATTATCTATCATCTATCTATCTATTGAATTTATATACCATCCATTTAGCTGTTTGGGGTGAATATGTTGGTTCCCCTTCCATGTCTTTTTATACAAGTAGAAGTTCTGAGCTAACATGAGAAACATAGAGTTTCCAGTACAGCATCTTAAGTACAGAAAAAGAAGAGGCAGTTCTTGTATGTATTTCTACAGTGGATGAGACTTCAGTCCCTGGAATTTTCTTAACTTGTAAATTTCTTGCATTTAATATCAAGCCAGAGGCTGGTTTATCAGCCATGATCCAACATATACTTGTTAACCATGGTTTATTAATGAGTTGGCACCATGCCAACATGCACCATGCAACACCCCATGAAAAAAAAATGGTTTTGGTGTGATGTATAAATAGAGTTACTAATTGGGCTTGCCTCACAATTACAATTGTGGAATATGATACTCCCATCACATGTCTGAATGCTACAGATGAATACAGATACTGATTTCCCACATAGTAGCTTGCAATAGTTTGCAAGTAGATCCAAGGGAGATAATTATCATCTGCAGCAGCCTGCCTTTGGCAACTTCCCTGTACTTGGAGTACATATTTGATTCATTTAGGTGACCATCTTTTTTGCGTTGATTCCTGGTGACTCCCTGGACATATCCTTGCAGCTTTCTGGACAAGATTCCAGAAATTGTTTGCCATTCTTCCTTCCTAATGGTGAGAGAGAATGAGGGATCCAAATTGCCCATTCCATGCCTAAGGTGGGACTGGAACTCATGGCCTCCCTGTTTCCAGCCTGATGCCTTTAACACAACTTCAAACTGGCTCCCTCAAGTGACCACTAAGCCATCATCAATTCAGATGATGGCCATGCCATAATTAGATGTAAGTATTTTCTTGCTAGAAGAGATTCTATCAGCAACCCGTGATGATATACAATGACAGCACTTACACATTTATGTAATTAAATAATTGTCACAATTATAAACGTTGACCCTAATGGCATTTGTATGTTCCTCACATGTGTATTTTATCATGTCTCTTTTCACTGTCTCCTCTACCACGTTCATGTTCATTGTTCTTTATTAGATAATTACTTCAGAATAAAAGGCACTGGAGAAAGTTTTTTTTTAAAAAAAGCTGTTACAGAATAGAGACTGTAAAAGTACTATTCATATTGTTAGTAAAATGCTGGTTGGAATTTACATTTTTCCCCTGTTGCATATGCCTTAAATTTTAATTGCCATTATAAACCATGGATTATTTTTAAATCCAAGTCTCAGACTGCATTAATGCCCTTTAGAGCATATGTTTAAACCAAAGGGATTCATAGCCAAGCAAAATCTAAATACAGTATTTTTGTCTTTCATTGCCTGTTCTGAAATCTTACCCAAGCTACTTGTATTTTCTAAACAAAGATCAAAGAATGGAGCAGAATCTGTAATTACCTGGACTATAATGAAAACTTTAGAAAAAGATGAACATGGTTTTGATGACTGGAAAATATTAGGTAATAGAAAAAAGAAAGAGATTTTTGTAAACCATAATTATGCAATCGTATTTGCTGCAGAAGAACCTGGAAGCTTCCTTTTATTTCTTTTTATCTTTTCTTTTTGCACCTTTCTTTCTTTCCTTCCCATTTCCTTTCTTTTCTTTCTTTACTTTGTATTAGTTTTTTGTTAGTTTATATCTGTTTAAAAATTTAATAAAATTAATACATGGCTATGATGAAGACTTTAATTCACCAGTCATTTTGTGTAATTGACAGTAATTGATTGTAATAAATTAATTACTAATAAGAATCTCTGACTTCTTTTGAACTTGAAAGAGATTTAGACTAACTTAGTCAGGCATAAATTGCTTTAATTAGATACTGTCCTGCTTAATGCTTTTACTGTATTGAATTCATCAGAAGCCAAAATGTCTTACCTTTGGCTGGCCTATAACTTTTAATTTTCTATGTCATAATGAGAAAATGTACTATGTAAGAGACACTTGTATGGAGGCTAATACAACTGCCTAACATGTAAAAACAGCCCAGGTTCAAATCCCAGTAAGGGTATGGCTAGCTGATGAGAGCTAAATAGCTTGAAATAGATCTAAACTAGGCTCCCTTTATTTATTTATCAGCACAAATGCAACACAAAAATGGTTTTCTGCCTGGAAGGCTCCTAGGTTGGAGCTGAAAGGCAAAACAGAAGCAGTATACTCCCTCCCATATTTGGGCATACCAAGTGCTTTGACATAACACTATATATATATAAGTTCGCTGATAACGGATAAAGAGCCTGTGGCCTAATGGCTAAGAAGTTTGCCTAGGATGTAATATAGCCCAGGTTCAAATCCCAGTAAGGGTATGGCTAGCTGATGAGAGCTAAATAGCTTGAAATAGATCTATACTAGTCTCCCTTTATTTATTTATCAGCACAAATAAAAAAAACACACACACACATATATATGTGTGTGTGTGTGTGTATGTATATATGTGTGTATATATATATATATATATGTGTGTGTGTGTGTGTGTGTGTGTGTGTTTAAATAGCTTGGAATAGATCTATACTAGTCTCCCTTTATTTATTTATCAGCACAAATAAAAACACAAATATAACAAAAGGCAACAGTAAAAATATTGGGTTTCTGTCGTGATGGACTCTTGTGACGAGCCGATTGACAGATGTTGGAAGCAGTTAGCTTCCTCCCATAATTGGGGCTTACCAGGGGTTGTGACACTATATATATATATATATATATATATATATATATATATTATATATATATATATATATATATATATATATATATATATATATATATATATATATATATATATATATATACTTAAAGTCACAACCCCTGGTATGCCCAAGTATGGGAGGAAGGTCACACTTCCACTCTCTGTCATTAGGCTCGTCACAAGAGTCCATCCAGACAGAAACCCATATTTTTTACTGTTGCCTTTTGTGTTACATTTGTTATATTTATGCTGATAAATAAATAATTATATATAATAAATAAATAATAATAAAAATATAATAAAATAAATAATAATAAATAATAAATCGATTCCCAAAAACTTGGGTATGGCTAGCTGATGAGAGCTAAATAGCTTGAATTAGATCTATACTAGTCTCCCTTTATTTATTTATCAGCATAAATATAACATATATATATATATATATATATGTATGTATGTATGTATATATATATGTATGTATGTATGTATGTATGTATGTATGTATGTATGTATGTATGTATGTATGTATGTATATATAGTTACACTACGCTACAACTATATATTTGTTTTTGTAGATTTTCACGGGTGTAGGTATGCTGGTCTTGTTGTATGGGTCTTTTCCCATGTAAGATTGAGATTGTCTTGGCAACGTTTTGGAGAGGTCTCACACGCAATCTTCAGGCTAGTGTTATCGGCTTAAAGCGTGGTCGGAGCTGTTGTCTTTCTATAAATCTTGGTAGAGAGTGTGTGGAGTGCTGGCTTTGTTTCAGTAAGTGGATTGATTAGTTGTGTCGTTGTTTCATGATTGGTAGATTGGTGCTGATTGGTGCTAGCTGTGTGCCCATTGCTATTTTGTGTTGTTAACAGCGTGGGTGGTGAGTGGGCTTGTTTGTTGACTAGGGCTTGTTTCCAGATGTCTGGTGGGTGGGAGGCATCATCATGTTTATTCATGTTGTGGGAGTGTTTCTCTATTTCGATAGCTTCCATAATTATTCTCTTGTTGAAGTGTTCAGTTCTGGAGATTAATTTGGTTCCTTCAAAATTAATTTCATGACCTGTAGCTTTAAAGTGCTAGAAAAGGGAGGAAGTTTTTTTTTCTTTTTTTCTTACTGCATTCTTGTGTTCTGCGATGCGTGCATTTATTCTCCTGTTCGTTTGTCCTATGTATGTTGCAGGGCAGATTTTGCATGGTATTTGGTAGACTCTTTGGTTTTTCTAGCTGGATTTTGTCTTTGTGGTTTCTTAAGATGTTGGCTATTTTTTGGTCAGTGTTGAAGACTGTCTTGATATTGTGTTTGTGGAGAATTTTGCTGATTTTATCTGTGGTGCCTTTGATGTAAGGGAGGAGGGTGATGCCGTTGTCCTGTTCTGTGTCTTGGTTCTTGGGGGGAGTCTCCCTTTGGATTAGATCAATAATTGTTTTTCTTTGGAATCCATTGGAGATTAATACGTTTGTGAGAGTGTGTAATTCAGTTTTCAGGTGATCTTGTCGGCTAGGCATTTGGTTCTGGAGATGCGGGTCTTGGCTACAGAGTTGATCTGTGCAGGGTGGTGATGGGATTGTGTGTTTAAGTAGCAGTTGGTGTGTGTTTTTTTCCGGTAGATGGTGTGTCCTAGGGAGCCATTGGGGTTTTTGTAGATTAGGACATTCAGAAAGGGAAGTTGGTTGCTTCTATTTCCATAGTGAATTGTATTTTGGGGTGTAGGCTGTTGAGATGTGTGAGGAAGTTGTCCAGTTTTTCTTTCCCATGTGGCCAAATCACGAAAGTGTCATCAACATATCTAAGCCAGAGTTTGGGTTGTGTTCAGGTTTATCTAAGGTGTTAGTTTAAAAATGTTCCATGTATAAGTTTGCAATGACGGGTGAGAAGGGTGATCCCATGGGTGCTCCTTCTATCTGTTTGCATCTTTGTCCATTATGGATAAAGTATGTGTTGGTTAGGCAGTGGTTGATCAGGTCCAGGATGTGTTTAGAGGGGTTGTGTTTGTTCTGGATAGCTGTCAAGGCTTCTTTTATAGGCACTTGGGTGAAGAGGGATGTGACATCGAAGCTCACAAGTAGGTCCCTGGGTTGTAGGTTTTGTTTCTTTATTGTTTCTATGAAGTGGAGTGAGTTTTGTACGTGTGAGGTGATGGATTCTGCATAGGGTTGGAGTTGTATATATTATATTCAGTTTACTGTCATTCATTATAAGCAATTATAAGCAATTATAAGCAATTGCTTGATGAATGAACAGACTTTTAATTGTCCTATCCCGACCCTTTGGAACGAGCTCCCCGTGGAGATTCGTACCCTCTCCACCGTCCAGGCCTTCCGCACAGCCCTTAAGAACTGGCTAGCCCGTCAGGCCTGGGGATAAGGATAGCCGCCCCTCCCGAATGATGAATGTATGTTGCTTATTACTTTTATTATATGTGTCTATGTCATTGTTTGTGTTCCCCCTCCCTGATTTTATGTGAGCCACCCTGAGTCCCCTCAGGGAAAAGGGCGGCCTACAAATGTTAATAAATCTACAAATCTACAAATCTATTCTTCCAATGGTTGCACAAAATTGGAAAACCCTCTCTTGGCATGCCTCCACTTTGTTTTTCTGTGCTACAAAGTGTCATCAGGTTTGTAATATGTTACCTCTCCAATGAATATTCATTTTCAAAGCTCAAGGGTTTCAGAATGTACTTCTTCATTAAAGGAGCTGATCAAATTCCAGTTGCGGCTACTTCTAAAAATTCTGCATATGGTTTAGCCAGAATAATTAATGTTTTCATTGGCTTTCAGCATATGTTTAAATTCCTCTGACACTAAAAGTGCTCAATGTGTCTGGATCCTACTCTCACTTTCTGTTTATTTCATTTAAATTTGGGTAACGTATTCCACCGTTTTTAAAATAATAATTATTTCTGATTTCAAATTACAGTATGTGGGCTGCTGAAAACAAATTTTGTCTTTAATCTTCTCTACACTGATTTGTGGACACAACTTCTATTCCTAAATCCAGTTCACTCTTCATATTTCATATATAAGAAACACTTTTAGGAGTTTATTCCTAACCATGTCATCCAGAGGCCAAGGTCATCCTGCCTCAACCACATCACCCATCTCTGCCAAAATATTTGAGTACTTCAGGATAGCCATAATTGTTCAGATGACTTCATGCAATTAATCCTTACTGTCTTCCACACTAACAAAAAGTGCTCTTCACACTAATGTGAATCATATCCGCAAAAAGATAGAGATTGAAGTAATTTCTGTGTAATCTATTTTATAGGAACATAATGGCTAGGTTTGTGGAACATGCTTTATTTGCTTATTTGGGTAAGCTTTTTTCTTAGTTCACACTGTGCTGTGAAACACCCAATCAAGATGAACATAAGCAAGCTTTGCATACTTTGTGATGCAGTTGTTATGTCTTTAACACACTTGATTAACTGTATTGTGCAAACCTAGCCATAAACTATTCATGTAAATATATATACTCTTCTCTGTTGATCTGAAATCTTGTTAAGCCCAAGGGATAGTTTGAAATATTTTCCTTATTACTAGTCATTATCTGCACCAGTGACCTGGAGTAGAAGAAAATCCATATCTGTCTTAGCATTGCTCTGGTTTTCTTTGTATTGCTGAGGGGACACAGTTTTCTATGGTAAAATATGAAAACATGGATGAACAATAGCATTTTCAAGCGCTCCATGTAACTCTTTTTAGATGGTTGTAATTTATCTGAGGAAAGTTTCAGAAAAGAAGGCAAATATACATGTCTCAGAATAATGTTACAGGAGCCAATCCGGGTCAATCATTGGGACCAGAGGTTTATTCTTCCAAGTTTTCAGATTCATGCTGGAGCCCATCCTCAGGGAATGTCTTTCTTGTCAGAATGTGTGCTTTGGCAATTATATGTGTAGTATTTATGTGGTGCCTGCTTATGTGTGACTTTTTAGTTGTTGATTGGGGTGCCTATTTTGTTCTCCCTCCCTCACTCCCTCTCTCCCTCTCTCTCTCTCCCCCCACCCCGATTTTAATCCATGTAGATTTGGATGTCAGGCTTCTAAACTGAAATCCAATGGCTTTAGACAGGAGACACTGCATATTTACTCACAAGGCACATATTAGAATAACATAATAACAGAGTTGGAAGGGCCCTTGGAGGTCTTCTAGTCCAACCCCCCTGTCAAGCAAGAGATCCTACACCATTTAGACAAATGGTTGTCTAGTCCCTTCTTAAAAGCCTCTGGTATTGGAATATGTACAACTTCTGAAGGAAAGTTGTTCCATTAGTTGATTGTTCTTACTGTCAGGAAATTTCTCCTAAGCTATAGGTTACACATCTCTCTTTGTTCAGACTTCATCCATTGCCTCTTGTCTTGCCTTCTGGTGTTTTGGAAAGGTGACCCTGTCTTCTTTATAGCAGCCCCTCAAATATTGGCACACTGCTATCATGTCACCGCTAGACCTTTTTTTCACTTGACTAGACATACCCAATTCCTGCAACCGTTCTTCATATGTTTTAGCCTCCCGCCCCCCACTAATCATCTTTGTCACTCTTTTATATGCTGTTTCATATATGGAGCTTCTTAACCATTTTGATTAACCATTTCTGATCTGTGGGCATCTTATTCCTAGCAGTACACAATTACGTAATTTACACAATTACTAATATATGGAAAACCAAGAAATTGCAGATTTCTGGGGAGAGTCTAATAGAAAAGGCCTCTTCTCCAGTGAGTCCTTCCTTCTCATTTGGTGGCTCATTGTACTGATACTACTGTATCCCTTGTTTACACAGATATCAATGTACATGATCTATCAATCTAAACCTCTCAGTGGCCAGTTAGATTTTTAAACAAAAGGCAAGAAACAAGAAAGTTAGAATAATTAAATAGATTTTTTTCTCTCTCTTCTCTCCCTTATCCCACAAGACACTGGTTTTTTTTAATGATCTAAATGTTGTTTGGAAGCAAGCAACACTGTGTGTATGTCTGTGCATCTCTGTGTTGTGTTTTAAATGCTTACCTTGTAATTTAAACCACTGTGATGAAAGCATGCCTTGCACAAAACAAGATTTATTATGCCTTTGCTCTCCACATTATAGCTGCTCTGCTAACCATAATACACAGGCAATGAAAAAGCAATCATGTAGATAACGCTAAGAAGGAGGCGGGGGGATTCCCTCTTCCACTTTAACTATTTTCACATCACTTGATCCTGGTGACATTCTGTCTATAAAATAATATTTCTGGTTGGATTCTCTGTTTTTGAACAGCTTATTAAAATACAGGCA